>NC_135774.1:13892554-14103843 GCF_028453695.1 Augochlora pura | reverse complement strand
GCGTTACGGGATATTGTTGAGTCCAGAGACATCCGGATTACCGGGGAGAGGGAGGGGGGAAGGCAGGGGCCAGCTCCCCGGCACTTTCCTAAATTTTCGAGATAGAGGCTATTGAGTTAACTATCCTCGCCCACGGGATCAAGCAGCGGCACGTTAGGAAGTTATAAGTCTTTAAACTTTAATTTTACGTTGAACTCTCCGCGCGGAAAGTTAGTTTAGTTCCGGCTTACTTATACTTCCGCGGTCAACTCCTGAAACCTTAAGAACCTCCGCCGAAGATTTTACAATAAACTCCGAATGGTTTATATCGCCGTCCGTCGCCGAGCCCGGCAGATCCGAATACATATGTATGCGTCGCGAAGATTACCTCGCTCTCCTTTATTTTCAAACCCGCGGCGCAGAGTTAAATAAATCCGGTCGGCTTTGATGCTTTCGTTGTCCCCATGGCGAAATCGTTTAACAGTACACCGTTCCATTGAAAATATTCCGGATACACTGTAAGCGAATTTGTAGATCGTCTCCTTTTCCTGCTGCGAAATTAATTACAAGAATACCTCATTACAAAATGGGATTTTAAAAATGCAACGTGACACCGTTGCCTAAGGTCAGCCGGCTAATAGAAGACCCCAGTCATGGACAGACGCGTGGTAGAACATTCTTACAATACTTAAACATTTAGGAGGAACGTTCCATTCATTTGCAGTACAGTGTCCAGCTGCGTTCACCCAGACGCGCAGCAACAGACTACTCTCTAATGGTCAGACGACCGATAGAATATTCCAACTTGGTCAGACTTTTAGTAGGATGTTCCTGTCACGGTTGGACAAGTAACACGATGTCCTGCCTCGAATAGAAACTTGATACAATATGTCCGCGACGAATAGACTGGTAAAATAGACTAGTAGAATATTCTCATAGGATCACGCGTTCAGCAGAGTGTCTGAAATGTGATCAGTGATCCAGTAGAATGTCTCGCCGTGCTCGGACACTTAGTAAAACATTTGGAAAATGAACAGAGTGCCAGGAGAATAGCCAGACACACGACCGTACGTTCAGCGGAGTATGTCAGCCACGCACAGACGACCTGTAGAACGTCTTCCAATGCCAGTAGCGCTTCAACCGACAAGTAGAATATGCCATCATGGTCGGACGACCAGCGGAACGTGCCCGACCTATGCGGACGAGTTTCCCCCGAGTTCGACCGAACGAGTTGTACACCATGAAAAATCACGTCTCCCGGAGATATCCACAAAAGCCTGTCCCTTTCAAGTGTCGCGAAAGTAGGTCGCGCGCACCCTTCAATGACAGAGAAGGCTCCGCGACGTCCACGGTCCGACGCCGTTCCGAAAGACCGTGAAACTTGCATTCCGTTGATCGTAAAAATACCTGAGAGCCCATGGCGTAGGGTGACGTTCCCCCATTCGCCGCCACTGTTTCCACCCCGTGGCCGATCGCGGTTGGTGGACACGGAGGTGCGCGGGGCGGTGAACCCGCTCTGGCCCGAGTCGCGGCGACGCTAGCGCCGCGCCGGAGGCTCCAGTCCGAGCCCAGCATCACTCGTGGTGGTTTCGCGCGCGCATCCCCCGCCAAGGTGCGACTGTCGTTCGAGAAAACGCAGCGATTCCGTCCCGGCGATTACGTCGCGTTCGCGTTCATCGCGTCCGGACGTCACGCGACCGTCAGAAAAACGCGGGGCCGGCGCCGCGACGCGCCGAGAACACGGTGACACCGAGCTAACGAGTGTTTTACCATACGGCGCGGCGAAGAAACGAAGTTCGCGGAGCATGTGAAGACGATGGTCAGCTCGCGAGGAGATCGGTCGGCGAGCGCACGAGCGGGTTCGCGCGCGTCTACGCGTCAGTCGGCACCGAAACGCGGCGAGGCAACAACCCCCGGCGACAGTCGCCGTGGGTAGAACGGTGGCTACGGTGGTGGTCCCGGCTCTGTAAACAGGCAGCTCCGCGGCGGTGCAATTTGTTTGCCGGCGATTTGTTCCCGGTCGAGAGGAACCGTCCCCCCCGTCACGAACGAACTCGGTCCAGTGCCTCGAAGCAGAGTAACTTAGTCGCGAGGAGTGTTCCCGAAGGAGGAGAGTCCCTGTGAATTTTACCGGTGACAGTGAGTGTTCCCATGCTAATCGGAGTGCGGATTCAGGATACGTTCGAGGATCGAAGCAGGTGTTGTGCCCGCCGCCGGCGATCCGTAGCGGAAAACTTTGCGACGCGCATCGCCGCGCGTAATCATGCCAGGAATGCGATCACCTCGTAACGGGGCATCATGCTCGGCCGCTTGAAAACGCCGCCGGCCGCTCCAGCCTCCGATCAATCCGACGATCGACGATAGAGAATCGCGGCCGATCGCGCGCGCGACGGGACACGCGGCGCAGAGAACGCGGAGCAGAGAAAAAACGCGGAGCAGAAAACGGAGCGGTGAACACGCTGATCCGGAAGCGGTGAGCTAAAACCGCGGAGCCAGAAACGCGGGGCGGAATTAAGATCGCCGCGGGAAAAAAAAAATAGAAAAAGAAATCGCGGAAGAGGGACGGAATTAAAGTGCGCGGGTTGCTCGCCGGGCCGCGAATGATTTGTAGGTCGGATATTTGGGAAATTGCGGCCGCCAGCTGCCGGCTAGGATGTTCCAGCGAGTGATCCTGCGATCGATCCGGCATCGACGCCGCTCCTACCCGGCGACGGACCTCCTCCGATCGTCTTTCGTGCTCTGAATCGGATACGAAAATAAGAAAAAATAAAAGAAACGGGTTGTGAAAGTGCGTAAACAGGCGACAGAGAACGTAGGAGGAAACGCGAGATCGATCGGCCATCGCGAGAGGAGTGGCCGCGGCGAGAGAGAGTTCCTCGCGAGTGATAAATAAAACGGTGCGCCGGAAACGGGGATACAGGAACGATCTTCTCGGAAGCGGCGAGTAGAGAGCAGTTGCACGGTGGTTTTCTGTCGCGTTCCTTCGGGCCTCGACGCCCTCTCGCAGGCTCGATTTCGCGGCATTGTCTTCACCCTCGGCCGTGGTCCAGTGTTTCTCGCGTGAAAGCCGATTCTCTTCCCTTTTTCGCTCTCTATCCGCGCGCCCGCGAACATCGGACAAAGGAGACGCGATCTGCTCGAAGGTGAGTGTGTTGCTCTTCCCTTATTCCCCGAAACCGCTTTGCGGCTTTTCTTCGTCGCGACTCAAAGGGATCGCGGCTCCATCGGGCGTGCTGTCCGATCGTTTCACGGGTTACCGTATCGATCTCGATCGCGAGGGTTCCTGCGACACGATATTCTGCAGAGTCTCGTCCTACGGAGCCTCATCCTGCGGGGACTTACTCTACTTGAGATCTCTTTGGGATCTGCAACATGTGTTTCTAACGCAGCTTAGAACCTTGTTGTAAAACTACTATGGTCCCTGCGATTAAAAGAGAGCCAGGTCTTTCACGGAAGCACATCTATACTAATTATTGTTCCCATGAAAACATAAATTGATCGGAAATTCTGTCGAAAGTAACTTCAGTTGCTTCGATGAAAAATTTCATCGAATTTCTGTGACTTTGCAGTATTACTAACTCTTGAACAAAAGGCTGCGAAAGAGACTCGGTAATTTTACTATTTAAACGTGTACCTAACCAATTACGAAAGTCTCCCAACAATCGATTCTCCGAGGTGCGGGTCCGGTTCTAATGGAAAGTCCCATCGGCGTGGCAGGGGCGAAGTTGAAACAGCATTAGGCGACTGCAGTCATAGAAACGCGTTTAAAGAGAGTAGTGGGGGACCGGGCAGCAAAGTGAATAAGTTACCTGCGGAAGTTTCCATGGGGGGGAAAAACGAGGAGGGAACTTTCACCAGGCCAAATACCATCTCCGCCCGGACAGGCCTCGGTATAAATCTCCCTCGGCCTTCTTTTCCCGATAAACTTCACCGATGCCCGCGATAGGTCTTTTCCACGGCGGCGTTATTAGTTTCCCCGGATAATGCCTCCGCGGAAAATTTATTCGCAGCGTGGACCGTCGTCGAATTCGGGTAGCGAGTCATGGGGGGTGGGGGCAGAGAGAGGCCGGGGGCCGGCTCTGATACTTTAATTACTTTTCCTCGCATGCACCCTCGCGATTTACAAGTTCTAATCCCCGTCCGCGGAGAGAAATTGCGAGGATATCGGAGCATTAACCGGAGCCGGTGAGACGCGCGCCTCCCTCGCGGAACTATTGGCTCGGGATTAATTCAACGAAATGTATCAAATTAACGGGGGAAGCGCGTTCGCTTCGCGTCACGCGAGCCGATCTATCACGAAACTAGCCCGGCGCTGCCGCATCGTCGATTCTTCAAATGTTTCCGGAAATATTTATTGCCTGACCGACCGACTCCGAGGCCCCCGCTCCGGCGACACGCACGTAATTTGTCGATCCGTTCTCCGGCGTTTCCCTTTACGCGAATACGTCGCCGAACCGCTCGCCTCCTCTCCTCTCGTCGAAACGGTTCGCGACGTTTTACGAACGCCGCGTCGACGGATGGAATCAGTCGGTGCTAATCAGAGAGTAATTTGCCGCGAGCCGATTCCAAAATATTTGCGTTTAATTCGCCGCGTTTGAAGCGAATCTGTCAGGAACGCGCGCGGTTCGAATATTAACTTTATTCCCCGTGAAATGTGTATTCGGTTTGATTTTGTCGTCGGCCGCACGCTACGCCGGCCCGACCGGGCTCTCTCTCTCTCTCTCTCGATTTTTGCCCCTTTGTGCCGAAACTGGTAATACGACCCCGGGGAGGCGACGCGGATTCCATTAAAAATATTCATGAACTTCCGCATAAAGAGTTTATTAGCACTGCGAAATGAAAGTCCGCGCCATCCGAGCGAAGGAAACGGGTTAGCGTCGCCGCTCGTCCTCCTCCTCCTCCTCCTCCCGTTTTCGTAATATTTATCCCGATCTCGCCAGGAATGTTCGAATAATTCATCGATCCGACGATTTTCTGTTAGGTGCGACGAGCTCCCGGCGCTCCGGTGTACAAGCGAGTGTGTGCTCGATTAACTCGAAGGCCGATTCAACATTCCGCGGAACCCGAATAATTATTCGTTCCATCGATTTCTCGTCACGTCAGCCCCAAGGAATACGGTTCCGCAATAATCGTCGCCCCGCGATATTCCTACCAATTTATTCGACATCGGCTGATAGAGGGGGAAGGGATCGCGTGATGTATCGCGATTTTTCGAATACGGGGCTCTAATCGGCCCGCTAAACGACGAGGAAATACCACGGTAGCGTAATCGGCTCGTTCGAAATTATCCGCGCTCGCCGAGCATCGTTCCCATTCGTGCTGTTTCGATTAGATGAAATCGCAGGCTTCTTCTCAGTTCGAGTCTGCTGTACAGAAAACAGTAGTTTGCGCTTGGAAAAATTTGTGTTAGGAATATTCATCTGTTCAGGTATTAGGGTAGTCAAGACGATTACTGTGAAGTGGTCAGTTATGTGCTTTTTTTTGCAGACATGATTAACTTTATATTTATCAAATGGAAAGTGCCATATTTTTTAATTTTTCTGTTTTGTTCTTTTTTTAACGTAAACAATTTGGTATGTTTTATTTGGTGAATATACAGTTTATTATGCCAGAAAATAAAGATATATAAAATACAGCATACTCATCTCTTTGATGGTACTATTATTTGATACACATTTTTCTCTCATTTCTCAAATAGTACAGAGTAATTTTGAATTATTATCAAATTAAAAATAGTACACGATTATATCTTTTCCTAGGTTCAAATATATCACGATATCTCTTTCTTTATATTCCTCGGGGTTCTCAAGGTAATCACTGCAGTTGCTATTTTTATATTCTTCGGATAACTTAGAGTATCTTCTATTTAATACTCTCACGTTAAAAATGAATACTGCATCCTCTAAATTCATGCAATAGATATTTAAACGTATTTTTAAGTTGCAGAAAATACAATGAAAGGCTTCTATCCTTTTTAATAGATATTTCGTATACAATTAGTAGATATTTAATCCATATATATCATTATAGTGAATCCTATTATAACTAACATTACATTCACAATAGAACAATATATTAACCGCCATCGAAACTCAACCATTTTACAACAATCCAACTAATCGCCAGCATAGTAACATACTCGAAATACCAACAACACTGGCCATTTTTCTCATGCGCACACACGTTCGCCATCCATTCTGCCACGCAACGCAGAGATGATCTGTTTGCTCGGCTGCGCGCGGTCGAGGTTTTGTCGCGAGACAGATGGAATCGCATCGGCGCCGAGTATCGGGGCGGTGAATCCGAGCGGAAACGGGCCCACGCGACGGGATCGCGAGCGTAATGGTCGAATCTTGGGCGAAACTGCAAATGATTGATGGAAGAACGGGCGTCGGGCGCCCGACGGGGCTCTCGCCGCCGAAGGAAACAGCTCTTGGAACAAAAGCCCCGGAGAGGAAGTAGTTATGCTTGTGTACAGAGTAGGTCGACACCTAGGATCCTCTCGAACGCAGTTAACTCTCGGATGCTTCCGATAATAGTGATCGTCCCCGGGAGTCATCAACCGGCGCTTGCTCCGGTTAATGAGTTTCCCCAGCCTTTTCCGCTGACAGACACTTGTCATCGCTCGTAAAACCTGGACGAAGCAATTTCTGCCGGCGGCGCGGAGGGCCGAGGGCCGCTCGCGGGAATCGTATCGATAAATAAGCGGCCGGAGATCGACGACCCTCGCGGACCCCGGGGAAATTATTAATAAACAATCCTTCCGCGGGAAAATAGACGCGACAAAAATTCCGATCGGTTGTAGCGCGGGAGTTGCTCGCGCTAGCATAATCGCGCCCGGCCCTTTCTTTCTTCCGGCGGCTCCGTCCGACGGCGCGGCTCGAGCGCCGTTCGGAAAGCGCGCTGTGCTCGATGAATTTGTAATGCGAATCCCGGCGGACTGATCGCGATAAAAATTCCGTTTAACGTGCTCCCTTCGCGCGACGAAGTCCAACGGTGTCTCCGATACACGGATTAACCGCCGAACAATTGACTCGGCTGTTCCCGATGCTCGGATCCCCGCGGGCGGAAAATAAAACGCGCGGCGCGCTCGCTGCCGAGCGCATTAAACCGGGATTTAAAATATCTCGAGATTTAAATAGTGATATTTTTAAACGTTAGACATTCTGCGATCAGTGATTGTTTTATTACAACGGTGTCGCAGGAGCGTTTTATGGAGAGGAAGCTGTTGATTGCTTGCTGGAAAATAAATAACAGCTCGCCGTGAGCGAAGTATGTACATTTGCGCGAGGCTTCAGCCCCGAACGAACCTCGACGCGTCTGACCAGTGCTCGCCGTTTCCACTTGCAACGAGCATTGATGAATCTAGCTGGTGTAATCTAATTATCCCCGGGCCAAACAAACCGGGACGCGTCGCCTGTCCCCGAAAAATTGCCACTCGACGCGAATTCCCGTGCACCATGCCTGGTTTCGCAATAACATTCCATCGCCGGTTACGCGGATGCTTTAATGCGAATTCGCGAACGCGCCGAGGCTTCAGGAGCCGGCGGATCGACGAAAATTCGTTGGGGATACATTTTTCAATGTGTTGGAACATTGTAAAAATATTTTCAAAATGTGACACGGATAGTCTAAATTTCTATACGTGGAAACAGCTCGCAATGATCAGACGTTTTATCAAAATGTAATTACTACTGTTCTTCTTTTCTCAAATATTTTATAACTTTAAAATATTTTTCTGACGAATAACTTTAAATCAAATAAGTTTCTACTTTATTTAAAAAATTTTATACAATAGATATAATTGTCTGAAATGAATATTTATTCGATATCAGTTCGAGTAATGTTTTATTCCGATTAAAGACTCGTTGAATTAATGAACGCGTAATATTACACTTGCGACAGTCGTCGCTGTTCGATTTTTAAATATATGTTGCCGCGTTTCACGTTACAAATAACTGTTCAAAATATCATCGTAAGCCAGCCGAGGGATGATTCAGTATTTCGCGATATATTTCGTTACACGCATTTCGATATTGGAGAGCACGCGACGCTTTTGACGAAATTATCTTCGATTAAACCTAACCGGATTTCGCTCGCGAGTTACGGCCGGAGTTATAATTGCAGGTGCTATACTCGGCGGATCAAATATTTTCAGGCCCCGCGTTCGGAGGTGCCCCGCCCGCGCAATCGGATTCGACGATCTAGGAAACGAACGATATCACCGTGGAATAATTCCGCTACGTAATATATTTTGGCGCCGTTATCTAGGCAGTTTGTATCAATAACTGTGCGTCATAATGTATCACCGACGGGATCGCGATGCCTGGGTTACACGATCGCGGTTCCGATCAGATAAGCCATCTTATAGTTCATTTGAATAACACCTCGTCTTGACCCACGAACCTCGCGATCTTAACCTTTGAATCGAAGTCGGCCGACTAGACTCTGTAAAAGAGCGTCTGGCCGTTTAACAATAGAACTCTCAGACGAATAACTCTGTCATAGTCTGACATTTAAATTGCAAAATAACAATTGTCTGCATCAATTTTTGGAGCCAGATGGAATTTTTTCTTCTTCCTTAAAGAACTTTTATAAGTTGTATAGTAATATATCAACAATTTTGATTTTCTTTTTAATATTTTTATTTTAGTTATCGAAATTAAAGAGTGGAAGTAAATGAAGAATTGTGTCTGTCCGTTAAAATTAATATAAAACAATAATACACCATAATTAGCAAGTCATTTCCCTAACATTACGCAACAATTCCAGCATCGCACCGCGGAAAAGAACTTCCCGGATTCCTCACGGCGAAGTCAAATAATAGCAAATTCTATTAATACGGTCAAACGCGTAGAACGCGAGGTCCGACACGGTCCGCAAGTAGAACAATCCCGGGAGCATGCAGAGAACGTCTTTAACAATTCACGCAGTCTCCGGTGCGCCATTTCCGGAGGCAAGCTGGAACAATTACAGCGCTTTGTCCACTTAATTAACATCGAAGTGTGGACTCTGAATGTGCTCGTGACGAGGGTCCTACAAAGAAAATGACCAAGCCCCGCGGACGTACCGAGAAGACGGGTTCTCTCGCGTGTGACAGCGTCGCCGTCGTCGTCGTCGTCGGGAGCCGGTTTATCGGTAGGAAGAATCGGTCGCGATTCGAATGTAAATGGCCTGGGTTAACGTGGGCAAAAAGCACGGATATCGGCGGCCGCAAAACCGTGGAACCGTCACCGGAATATGTAATCCCGTTTCCGTTCAATATTCAGGAAGCCAATACGCGCGGCTCGACGCTCTCGGCAACGCTCTGGAACGCCGGGTCAGGCTAATCACTCACGCGGGCTACCCGCGGCTATAACGATTCTATACGGTTCCCCCAAACGGCGGCCGATTAGCAGATTTGTCATGCGAGCGGGCGGTCGGGGGCCCGCGAGTGGCCCATTAGCGGACGCGCCGCCCAATCGCGGACAATGGCCCGCCGTTGCCGAAGACGATGGGACCTCGCTTGTCGGTCTTTCTCCGATCTCTCGCCCTCTGTCCTGCTCCTCTATCTCTCTCTCTCCCTCTCTCACTCTCCTGATCCATTTCTCTGTCTCTCCTGGTCTCTTACTCTCTCTAGTCTGGCCTCTTACCCCGTCTCTCTTCGAACAGCGACTGATCAATGGGAATATCCTATATTTCGGGGAAACAGTACGTCATCCGGGGAAACCCTGCTCGTGACGCGGTCCTTTCCACTTTGAAGTGGATTAATGCGTGACACACGGGACGGATGTCGCTACACACTCGCGACAAGGGACACATTACACCGTGTACTATTAGCCGAGTGCTCCCGGAACGGATTTATGGCCGGGCCGGAAAACATTTTTCGGGATTTTAGTGGACCGTTGGAGTGGCCACTCGCGTGCCCGAACACGAGTGCCCTTTCGCCCTGTCGCGGGACCATTGCCGTTTCATTTCACCATCTCTCTCTCTCTTTCTCTATCCCTCTCACTCTCTTACTCTTTCTCTCACTTTCTCTCTTACTCTCTCTTTCTCTATCGCTTTCGCCGAGTTTGTTTCGCTCGCGTGCCGTCTCGCGATCGCGAATCGTCGTCCAATGGGAGGAGTTGATGAGGAAATTACGGATAGATTAACTCGCCGGCAAGAAGCCTTTGTATGTTAATTCTAAAGGGGTGGGGGGAAAGCGGGGACGCGAAACTTCAATTTCTTGCCGAACTATCAAACTCTTTTTGATCGTCTTCCGGGAAGAGGTAATTGTATTTGTTGCGGCCTTTTTGCGGACCTGTGCCTGCGGATTAAAGGGCTCGTTTCGTTCTTGGAACGACGGTGGCTTTCTTCGTCCCCTCTCTGACTTCGTTCGACGATAATTATGGTTTTAGACGGTGTTTCTTGGTTTTCCTTGTCAGCGATCGAAACAGTATGGGTGTTATAATTGTTTACATAGGTATCGAGGTGTTCCACCTGTTAGGTTATTAACTGCATTAACCCTTTAGGATGTAACACTGATAGAGACTCGTGTTGATTATTTCGTTTACGATATAGTGAAATTAATGTTATTCATTTTTTTTAAGGTGAAAGGAAATTGAAAAGATCTAGGAATTCAACTTAATAGAGAAATAAAAAAAAAACACAAATCGTCTCGATTAATTGAAGAAATTATTAATAATATTTAAGGTGTGCTAAGTGCCGGGAGTGAAAGTATAGAGCGTGCATTTATGCATTAATTGCAGGAATGGTTATATAAAGACACGACTGCCTACGTGGCAATTAAAAGAAACAGTACATTGTTATCTAACCCGACGATTATACAATCGAGCGGAATAGTTTGTATTGTTTGGGAATAGTTGCAGGCTGGTGTTAAAAGAGGTGAGTCGGTAATAAACTGGTGTATCGTGACACGTGGTCGTTTGTATAAAACCGGACGGGCTGTTTCAATTGTCGGAGCTGTGACGGTGTAATAAATAAACCGTGGAGTTTATCAATTTGTAGGGAACTGCATCACATAAAAGAGAAGGAAAGTCAATTTTCACATAGTATAAAATTATATATTCGCAGGTTAATAATACAAAGAAGCTCACACGTATTGCCATTGCAATACGAATCACTATGCAAAATAAAAATTGCCTCTGTGGTACCACTCAAAATTATTACATAATGAACTAATAAAATTGTTGCACTATCAAATCGGTTTATTTAAAAAAAGAAGTGTTGAAAGTATGTTAAAACTGTTGAGAAATGTTATATAACCTCAATTACACAAAATAAAAGATTTAAAATTAAAATGGCATCGAGTGCATAGAATTAATTGCCGCAGTATCGACAACGTGTTAAATAAAACACGTGTTCCATACATTTCCATCATAAATAACAAAGCAGTGCGCAGATTATTAAAGACGCTGGAGCATCTTAAAAATACTATCACGTCACTACGAATGAATTAGCGCATCGTTACCTAACGCAATCGATGAATAAATTTGCATTCGCAGCCATTTCGAAATCAAAATCGCTAGTTACATCATGACGCATTCACACCGCAATTAAACGCGGTACCCTCTTGTTAGTTGTCGCATCAGTATCGAGCTTCTCTGTGTCGGCGCCGAATAAAACATCGGCGTGTCATCGGCGCGCGAATCCTGTATTTTTTTTCGCGCCGCCCGGCCCGCGAGAAAATGAAATTCGCCGGCCGTTTAATTGGATTTCGGGGCGAGCTCGTCTGATCGTTACACACTGTTTCTACTTATCGACGTGGAGCGCGTTACGCGCGTGCCAGATAAGGGCCTCGTTTGTGTCCGGGGGATTCGGCACCGGTCATTATCGGCCGCGTCCGCGGGTTATTATTTTTTTATTGTTATCGCGGCCGCGGGCGTAAACAGCCATAACGGGGGCAGGCGCGCGCGCGCGCGTCCGTGCCGGGATGGTTGCCGGAAGAGTTGCGTAGGATCCGTTGCGGCGGATCGTTCGGTCGCAATCAGTGGTAAATTTTGATTAAAACACATGTTATTCGATAAGCGGCAGAGGCAGAAGAATGGCCGTAATGGTTATCGGGACGTGATATACGGGGCGAGAACGTAATAAACCAGATATATTTGACAGAGTTACGAGCGCGCAAGGAAACCGGCCGGGGAAAACGTGCGCCATTGGCCACGGGCTGCGTGCGAGCAGCTCGCCTGTATATCGCGGAAGAAATCGCGCGACAACGAGAGAGAGAGAGCCTGCACCGGCCAGATATAATCCTTTGACACGCGCGGAAATATAACGGAAAGTTGTTTACAGAACGACGGGTTACGTTTCTCTCCCCCCCTATCTACGTCGATACGGGAACCAAATGACCGTCGACGCATTCTTTCTTCTCACGCGAACCAGAAACGGTATCGACGCGCGACTCCGCGCGGCGTCTGCGTTCGCCTGGCCAGGTACGCTGGAATCGATAAATCGAACGCGCCATAGGACGTCGCGCTGGAAAACAGATAAAGAATCGTTAGAGCGGTGCCAGTTTTTTTAAATAAAAAAAACCGTGTTCCTTGCGAACCTCCCTCCCCGATCTCTGTTGTCCTCGCTGCATCGGCGAAGTCACATTCGTTCGTACAGGTGTAAATATTCTTTCGTTTGCTAACTATTACACCGTTGATGGACTGCCTTCGATGAACTGCGATCGGAGTCGCTCGATTCGCCGGCAGATTTTACGAATTTGTCGACGCCACGGCTATTTCGACGTCGCCGTGATCGGTGGACCGTGATTCTTCCTGCGAAGCACGAACTCCTGCGCTCGGGCAGAATTTTTTTTGTAAACGATGCTATGGCAGTTTCGAAGCGGAAAGTGTCCCCTTTCGAACGAGCTGAAAAATATTGATCCACGATTTTTTTCTGCTGTTCTATGAAAGTTCGAATCGGAAGCGTGACAATTGGAGGCTGTCCCAAAAATCGAACGAGTTATCATCGAATTTATAATTCTGTAACTTTGTTAAAAATGATCGCAGGGTATCGCGTAATAGCTCATTTTAAAGAGTAAAGTCTACGCTTTAAGACCATTTTAATTATTTTGCTCTAGTATTTATGTCTTGTTAACGATCGATTTTTATATGACGATGATTTTTGCGAATTCGATAATTCAACTTTGAAGACTTGTGCGGACTGCAACAAATTTTTCTCGCGAATATAATTATACCAGTTTTAAACTACGAACTCTGCCCTGTTCAACGAGCACAAGAACTTTGATCTACGATTTTCTGTCGCCGGATTATTCTACTTTGCATGTGAAGCGCGTCGGCCGCATAGCAATAACGATGACGAACTCCCGCGCGAAACATTGTGAATATTCAAACTGTTACGTCACCGTGAACAGAGAGGATCGTGCAACAAATCTACTCGAAGCCCGTTTAGGAAGTGTGCGGCACCGACTTCGTCGCGGTCACGTGATTCAACCCGAAAGAAAATATCATTTCTCCGGCGATTGTTCCCGGTCCCTGTCCGGTTTAAATGCGATAACCTCGTGAAACCGATTCAGCCCCCCTGGCGGACACAGTGTTGATTTTCCATTCTTGGGGCGGCGAGCTGCGTGTTGGCATGGCCGCAAGCACGCGTCCACGCACGTGATATTTCCGCGTCACGCAGTACTCGACGTGGTTTACATTGTCAGTGTAGAACGCGAAAGCAAACAACACGGACAGCATAATTTCGCGGGCGGCGGAATGATGCGTGTTGAACGTGTTCGTGATGCAAAACCGCGTATTCAAAGTTCCGCACGTCGATCTGAGAAATTGCGATATTACGGATACGCCGTTTTCGCTGGCCTCGTCCGCTGTCGTCTCTAATTACTGTAATTAATACGAAGTTGATCACTGGCATATGGAATTTATGCGACTACGATGGAAATGACTGGTTCGAAAATAGTAAAAACATTTCAGGAATCTAAAGACACTGTCGAGATATTTGCAACTTTGTAGAATTACTAAACAATAAAATAAATACATATGCAACTTCTATGTCTTCTAATTAGAGAGGACAATTTTTATTTTGTCAAAATTATTCCATTACAGGCAGTCGATAAATATTAATTTTAATTTTTCTCTGAGAAATTTCTAAGATCGATAAAATAATAGTCATTGTAACTATAAAGAATTTGCTACGGCAAGGGGTTAATGAGACGTGTGAACATCTCAATTAATTGTCAAAATTTATCAAACTAAATAGAAGTAATTTTAATCGAAGTTTAATCAACTTAAAAATCTCTAGTATAGTAATGAATGCGGTTAGAGAATTAATATCAAGAAATTGTTATTACAGAGATGTTGAAACGGTTTTCATAGTGGTTTACCGTCGCTAAGTCCGGTGTTCGGTTATATAATGTATCCGGCATTATTCTCAGGGCACACAGGCCACGGTACTGTTTAAACAACGGACATTTGTTATGCCGCCACGCTCTGATATCGTCATTCGATGCGCCATTCCTCTCTATTTCTCCGCCTAATAGACGCAACCCGTTCGTATAGGACAAACTTCGCTCCACAAATTGGCCAGCGCGCGTTCAGCATAAATCCATCTCGATAATAGCGCCGATTGTTCCCCATTAAAGCAGCAATCTGCATTAAACTCGCTCGGAAACGGAACGTTTCGAATCGCGGCTCTTTAACCAAGAGAACACCTTGAAAACTGATAGGCGAGCAGATTGTTCACTTGAAATCGAATTAAGTTTCTCCTGTGAAATTAAGACGCGAATATCAACGGATATTTCTCGTTGCGATGGGGTTTGCTTAAGCTTTTTATTAATCATGAAATTCGAGAACGAGTTAATCTTTATTCAGTAGGAATCGAAATGGAGTGAAAAATTGACGATCTTCGCGTTGCTATAGTTTTGTGGAAAAAAAAATCGGAGAATGATCTGCTTATGCTTATTTTAAAGCCTGAAATCTCTACTTTTTTATAGGTTCCTACCCTTTTCATTTAGTATTTACCTACATTACATAATATGTAGAAAAGTATAGATGGTTTGGGACATTGGAAATACTGGGTGTGAAAAATGGACGATCTTTGCGCTGCTGTAGTTTTTCAGAAAAAAATCGAAAAATTATCTATTTCCCCTCATTTTAAAGCCTGAAATCTGTACTTTCATACCATATCCTTGCTCCTCCGTTTCGCATATTCCTACAATTCACGATATTGAAAAACCTAAAGGTGGTTCACGACGTTGAAATGAAATCGAAGCGAGTCGAAAACCTCCGGCTGAAAAATCAACGTTGTTTCCGCTCCCGTAAATCTGTGCAGAAAAAACGTCGGAACCATCAACCGGCGCGCTTATTTAAATACCTGAGATCTCCGCCCTCCGATGGACCGAAATTGTTTTTCGGTTCACTATATATTTGTACATGACGTGGCCCGTGGAAAAGCAAAGTTAGTTGCACTTTGTAACGTTACAAATTCAGGAACCCGCCGTGTGCCGAAAAAATATTGTTAGCCGTTCGAGTCATCGTTGGCTTTGAAGATTAAAGTCTCCTCTCTCCCTGCCTGCCTTTCGAGCGCGGCACGAAACTCGATGTACGATTTTCGCCGTGGGGTTTTATTGAGCTTCGAATGGAAAGTGTGCCATCGGCGGCGCTCTATCGCTCGGTTCGCAGCCGAAAATGATTTTAAAACAGGAACGCGGTATAAAGGGCGGCAAACCGGAAGGTTCGCCCTCTGAAACGAGCCGAGGCAGCCCCCTACCCCCTCCCCACCCCGTGCGATTTATCTTCACGAAGTTACTGTATCCCGAAGTTCGCCGTGCCGCGGCGCCAAGATCTTCGGTGGCTGATCGCAGAGAAATGATCGGAAAGCAAGCAGATCGAAGCGTATCAGCGGGTCGAGAGCCGCGTAGTATATAGCAAACGTGTCGGCCGACAGTCTTTACGAGGTCGTTTGAGCATCGTGGTTTCTCGAGGGGTGGTTGTTTGATCAAGAGAGAGAAAGAGAGAGAGAGAGACTCGACTCGTTGCGTTAGTCTCGGGGCAACCGGCAGAGCAGCGGAGGGTTGCCAGCGCGCGCCGACTTCTGCTCGCCACTTGAAAGTCGTCGTACACGGACAGTTATGGTTTCTGACTCGCTGTGCGAGCCCGGATAGCTTGGCTGAATATTTGACAAAAATTCTTGCTTGAAAGAACCTAGTCACCCCCCCTTGTTCACGGTTGCTCGAATTTGTTGCGGCACGCCGCGCCGCGTACACGTGCAATCGCGTTCCCTTGGTTCTTGTTTTACCAGCGTATTGTGTTGTCGAACAGCGGGAGGAAGAAGCGAGGGACAAAGAGAAAACGAGGGGGAGAGAGAGAGAGAGAGAGAGAGAGAGAGAGAGAGAGAGAGAGCGAGCGAGAGTGAGGTACTCGCGTTATGCACGCGGTTCGTCCGATACGTATGTCGTTTCTTGTTCGAATAAAGAGGCCAGCTGGCTTTCAGCGAAATAGATTTTTGTTCGAACGCCGAGGCAAGGATTTCCGGTAGAATATTTCAACGGTGGATCGGATGCACAAATCATTTCTATTCCCGTTCCCCGGAGTCCCCACAGTTTCGCGGAATTGTTCATCGATTAATTGCTCGCGAACGGAGACGGCGAGCGTGGCCGGTCCTCCCGCCCGCGTCACCCGGGATCCTCGGCGGGCGCGAAAAAAACTTACGAACGCGGATCGATGAACATTACCCCATCGGAATCAAGGAGCACCGGCGTTCTTCTGCCGGACCGTCGAGCTTCCTCGAGTCGCGACGCCCCTGTTGCGAAACATTCCCCGCGTGTAAATCGATAACAAAGCGATCGTTAAAAGCGGCCCTCGCCGCGCGACTACACCCTCGGAATGAACAACCGTGCCCGGGATTTCTTCGCGTCGATTACGCGCTGCCGGGATCATCGATTACACGATTAAACGGTTTACTTAACCCGGGCTCATTAATCACTTCAGTTGTACCTGACCGAGCCTTAATCTGGACCGAGCGGCGATTTACCGGCGGCAACCTAAACTTGCGAGCATTCGATCCGCGGAGTCGCTAGCGATCGGAGTCTAATCTAGATCACGGCGAACCCGAACTGAATTTAATAAGAAATCTAACGCGAATCTAAACGGGGCTCTTGATGTAGACCTCGTCTGGTTTATCTGGATGGATCGGGTTTATGCACCGGGGTTAACGCTAAGAGACTGGGAGATCTTGGGAACGCGTTACTTATCCTTTATCAACGCTGGTCGAAGAAAAAGTGTACGCTCGAAAAGATCAAGGCGTAAACAAAGTTTCGTTAAGAATTCGCTAAATTCAACTAGTGATAAATTCGCAAGAAATATTGGTAGGGTGATGACTTTTATTTTAAATCGAAGCCTGAAACTTCTGCTTTGAAGGTAATACTTCTGGATTCTAAGTTGAATGCACCTTTGCTATTGTAACTCTAAATGTGAGGCAAATGTGAGGCTACGTCACAGTGAAAATTACTAAATTTAAAAAAAAATGCATGAACTCTGAAAAATTTTTTTCGGAGATCCTGTTTGCAATAAAATAAAGCTTGATCCTTTCCCTTTAATTTAAGCAGAAAGAAACATAGCTGCGATTTTTTTTCTCAAAGTTACAGTGCTTTAAAGCAACCTTCATGCTTTGTCGATAATTCCATGCAAAATCGTCCTATTATAAAAGCTTTTTCTTTAAATTAAAGCTTGAAATTTCTACTTTAATATCATATTTCTCGATTTTAATTTTCATCCACCCTCGTCACTGCAACCCTTTGAATTTTTATTCTACGTTCGCCCCGCACGCTACAAATAACAATCAAATCTATTTTATTCGACGAGTGACAAAGTTCTCGAATAAAAGCAGCGTCGCTCAAATACGACCGACGTCAGACTACGAATCAAAGGCGAAGACAGTCAGGCGTGGCCCGTCAGCCAATCGGCAGACGAAACTAATCCAGGGAAAATCCAGGTCGGCCCGGGAGACTGTCAGGACGATCAGAAGGTGTCTTAATATCAGCGCGGAGTTTCTCGGAGACCATAAGTCAGCGGGTTCATTTCCCGAATTCGTAGACGGTTCGCGGGGGTGGTTGCCGGGCTCTATCTTCTCTGTTCAGAAGCTCTTCCGTCCCGCGGGAGGAGGAGGAGGAGGAGGTGGGACGACGGAGGAGGGGTCGAGAGTAGGGGTTTTCCGACTGCGGGGGTTGATTCCGCCAGCAACCAGTGTTCCTGTAGTTGGCTGCCGGGGAAGCATTAATATGCTTCAGCCAGCCCCTACCCACGGTTCGTTACGTAGCGTCTTAGGCCCGATAAGCCCGGCTCGAGGAGCGACAAGGAGGACGCCACCCAGGCCCGAGAGCAAATCTATTTTAAATTCTCGTTCCGCCCGGTGCCGCCCGCACCACCGCGTCGGCAGTCTTTCGGTGGCGGCGCGGCGGAGGTGTTTTCGCCCGGCGTCGGTAGCGCAGCATATTAATTTCCGATAAATCAAGCCCCCTCCCTGCCCCTCCCCAAGTCACCGTTCTCGCGTTTTATCAGAGCCAGGCAACGCCGAGCCGCGCACCGCGATCCGATCGCCGTATCAGAATCTCATTTACCGGAGAAACGGTTTCCACGGCCGCTTTATTTTCCTTACGTTCCCACCCACCGAGAGACTCCTACGGAGGGAAGATCGGCTTTCCAGGGCCGGACGATCGCGAATTCAGCAACGCAAGCGTTCGCCATCCCTACGGAGAGGGTCTCCTGCCGCGATGGATCCTTTGGTTCACTTCTACCCCTGTCTTTCTCTCTTTTCCTCGCTCTATTCCTCTCTTTTTCTCTCTCTCTTTTCTTCCTCTTTTCTGTCTCTTTTCTCTTTCTTTCCTCCCTTTTTCTCTCGTAATTTAACCACAGTCCAAAACGCGAGGCGCTTCGGCAAGGGGAGGGACTTTTATGGTTGCAAAGTCGAATCTGGTTACTTTAAGGACCCGGAATCCTCCTGATAGCGGCTACTCACTCCGGTTTAGGTGGTACAGTCGAGGACAAATATATGGGCACATATTTTAGAATGGAACGACTTCTTCGAAATTGGACCGCAACGGGTGAATCCTTTTTTTCAGATGATAGGACAGCCGGACAATGTGTTCGAGAATTCTTTTGCATTCTCTGCAATTCATGTGAGAAAGATATCTGGCTGTCAACTGTTTCGAGCATACGACGAGAGGGAATGTTAATTAAAGATTGTTTGTATATATGTTGAACATTTCGTTGATATTGTACGAATAAATAGAATTATTATTAGTGGAATAAATTCTTATTTCTACAAAATTTAATTCATTCAATTTTTTGTTAAAATTCAGTCGCCTAAATAAAATTTAGTAAGAAAATTTTAGTAACTTAAATTGAACTTTGCACTCGTAGCTATTTTAACTGTAATTCTAAAATAACTTTTCTGACATGCAGCATTTCCATTTTATACGACAAAATGTATTTTATGCATATGAAATTGAATCTTGTAACTCATGCGGCAACAGTTATATTTTTAATAATTTTTGAAACCTAATTTTTCATAATATAAAAATGATTACGAAACGTGCTGTAACAATTTTAGTAGTACTTCAGTGTCATCACTCGAGTGCAAAGGGTTAAATGTTCAATTTTTGCAGTAGCAATGCGGTTCAGACGACGAAACAAGAAATAATATTATTTTTATTTTGTGAAATTTAGTTTCTTGATCATGATGATATGTTCCCATAAAAATGCATCCCTACCAAAAAATCTGCCGTATGGTAAGTCCTCTGTGTATCAAGGTCTTCCATAACAAAAGGTCTAAGACTATGCAATTGATTTTCTCCTGTCGAAAGAGAGAGAGAGAGAGAGAGAGAGAGACAGACAGAGATTGCGGCTACGGTTTCCGTATTCGAGGACGGTGATTTCTTCGCGCAGCATCTATATTCATGTTTAGTTCCCGGCCACGGATACAAGGGGATGCCGTGTCGCTTAAATAAAGGAAGCCCGAATGCCGGCCACGTCCCAGATCCACGAAATCTCATTCTCAAAGAGAGGCGATTCGATCTTCCGTGAGAGAGGGTGCGCGCACAGAGCCCCATCGGCGAGTAATGGTCGCGGAAAGGCCTTCGTTAATGCTCCGCCGCGATTCCGGGGGAATCGACGAAACCGATTCGGTGGATCGTAAATCACCGCCACCGTGAACAGAGGAAATAAATGTCCTGTCTGACTCGCGGCCGAAAGAGTCCGCGGCGGAGAACAATTTACGATTAACTCGCGCGACGTATGGGAGCGCGGGACGTGTGGGCATAAATCCCACGTCATTCGCGATCCTCTGGTTCGAAGGAAATGCGATTCTTCGGCCTCGCGGATCCGGGTTCGACGGAACTCTGCAAGCGTCAATGCGTCTTCTTTGAATCCGAACGAAACCTGAAACCTTTCGCCTGATTATGAACCTCATGGCGAACCTTGCGGTCCACCATAGGGCGTTTACTTGGTCCTCTGATGGGTTTAGCTGCAATTAAACTCGGATTCCGGCTGCGCAATTTTCGTGCGAAGATAACACAATCAGATTCAATTAAGGTGTTCGTTAGAAGTTAATTCTGAAGAATTTATGTTTCGGATATTGGTATGAGTGCGACGAGCGTGCATGTGTGTGTTTAAGGGGGAAGTGACTGCGACGCTAGCGCGTGAAGTCGACTGAGAGTTGGTTTGAGCTCTAGTTAGAGAAATATGTGCTCGAGAGGACTAAGATAGAGATCAAACGAATGTTATTATGAAGTTACAATTGCTTCGGAGTTCAAAGTTCAAGTCTCTTTGTAATTACCGTGTGTACGTATTTGCTGGTTTATTATTAGATCTAGAATTTTTGTGCTATGCAATTAGGGTCCTCTGAGATTTTTAATTAGTTAGTTGTGGTGGTTTCGTTGAACTAAAATTACAATTTAAATAGCAAGCAGTTGCTACTTTCTACGTATAATGAATATACTCGTCATGACATGAAATACTGCTACTTCTCCATGACGATTATACACGTCGAACACAAATAACTATAATAATAACGAGCCAGACTCTTGATAAAGACTTCATGCAAGATCTATTAAATACGAATATTATTAATTCCTTCTAAAATCATGTAAAATATAATTCTTCTGTTATCAAAGTACAAAAACGAAAGCGAATAATTATAATACAAGAAATAAAACCGTCCTATCCTAGTAGGGTAATTATTAAAAATGAACAAATGTTAATCAAAGCATCGTG
Source organism: Augochlora pura (assembly GCF_028453695.1). Taxonomy (NCBI): domain Eukaryota; kingdom Metazoa; phylum Arthropoda; class Insecta; order Hymenoptera; family Halictidae; genus Augochlora; species Augochlora pura. The sequence continues at coordinate 14,082,664 of NC_135774.1, read as the reverse complement.
AAAGGAATCGTAGTGCAAGGGGTTAATTTAATTCGAGCTCAGCCATGTTTCCAACAATCTAAACAATTTTCTCGCGTCTGTTTCAGGAGGTCCATGGAATAGTGACGCAACCATTATCAGGATGAAGTTTTTTCGACTGGTTCTGGCACTCCTGGGAGGCACGCACGTCCTCTGCGCACAGCCTTCGGCCTCCCCTACGGTGAACAGCTCCGGTGAGTACGATTTTCATTATTTACAGTGCAACGCACTGAAAACACTTGTCAGGGAAGATTGGAATCTTCCCGACGATAACGCGGCCCTGCTCACAAAGAAGTGAACGAAAGAACTGAACCGAAAAATTACCCTAAGAGGCGGCCTGTAACACGGCGCGTCGGAGACGCCGATGATATCTAATGCGCGACATCTATTTCATTCGAGCGGCCCTGCAGCGGCTAGGTCTTACAAGACGCGCTGTTCCTTTCACGAGCCTGTCGGCTGGCTCCAATTTTTTTTTTGCGGAGATGTATCTCTTTTCCAATCAACCCCTCGAAACCGTTAACGAAGCTACGCGACGACCGAATCTGGGTCAAAGTGTAATCAATATCCGCGCCCACAATTCCACAGGTTCATCAAAATCGTGCAGGTAGACTTCGGCCCGGGTCTCGTCGCTATTAACCCTTCAGACGTTTGTAATTTACGGAACGATTGTACCCCTTTGGCTCAGACTTTGCTCAGACGATCGCGAAGGGTTGGAATACCGTGTCCTCGAAGGGATTTTCGTTTATGACGAATTTGTAGTATTGAAACAATAGGTGCTTGATAAGCTATGCTCGGTTTCGCGGTAATTAGGAATATAGGGGTGGTAAGGAAATTTGTATAAACAGGGTTAAGTGTTAAATAATACTTTTAGTTATTTTTACAATTAGACTGCGACTGACAGGCTTTTTTCGACAAATTAGTCTTAGATAGAAATAAATAAATTGGGTTAACCCTCTGCACTCAAATTTATTTTAATTACAGAGCCAAGACGTTTCTTCCGACTTATAGTATTTCAATTTTACAGGATTTATTTCATGTGAAACATATGAGTTTATTGGTTTACAGAGTACTTGCATTTTTAATGACGTTTTAAATATAACAGAATTAATTAGCATTAAAGTTCATTTTCAACACGATGCACCTTATTTCCAATATCGCTGCACAGTCGAGTGCAAAGTGTTGATATTTTGGGGGTTCTATATTAATGGCATTAAGGGTTGTATTAACCTTCTCCTGGATTAAATTATTTTTTACAAATACTCCTGACTTCTATATTAATATACAATTACAATAAAAATGCAACCCGCGCCGTTGGTTTTCGACCACGTTTAGCGTTAAAATGATTGTACACGGTGGCTCGCGGCGGCACTTCTGTTCCCATTGTGCCACGAAGTGGGAAAACTGTTCTCGAGCAATCAACCGAATCAATTCCGCGAGCAATTGCCAGCGGTCGTCGTTCAAACGAAGGAGCGGGCCGCCCCTCGACAATAAATGGCGGGGGCCTTCGAGCCTTCTTTCAAAAGTAAAACGACTCTCCGGATCTCTCGGATGCAACAAACTTAATTGCCTTCCGAAGGTCACTCTCTCCCTGCCGTCAACCCACCGCCGCCGCCGCTACCTCCCCCGTTCACTCGCCCCGTTCACAATCGAAGGGGAACAATCCCGGTGAGCGAGCGGAGCCGCATCCATTCAACTTCTACGGCGGTCGTCCGTGCTAGTAATTTACGCTCGGAGCAAAATAATCTTCTTTCCCAGCCAATGAATTCGATCGGGCCGGGGGAGTTTTCGAGAGGGGAGGGGGTGCGCGCACACACACACACACACACCGATACGACAAACGCGATCGATAGACCGCAGCTTTCCGTCTTGCTACCCCCATTAAATATGCTTTAATTCCCCCAATTTGGCGCTCGAGTCGCGGGTAATCGAGCGTGTCCCAGTGGAATTTTATTTTCCGCGGGACCAGGCCGCTCCATCGACTTCGGTTTAATCGCGGCTGATCGACCCACCCGTGACCCGATTTTCGATTTCCTGCCCGGTTCCAAACGATCTAGAGTATTTGAGCGGGGCGAGGAAGATTCGTCGATCTCTTTGAAATTGATCTTAATTTTTAGTTGATATGGTTTGGAATATTTCCTGTTTATGTCTGACTAATTGTAGTGATCTCTCATTCGATAGGTCAACTTTGATTTCTCCTTTTTAGCTTGAACGTCTTAATGATAATATTCTTAATAATAATTTCTTCTTCGATAGGTCAACTTTGATTTCTGCTTTTAGAAAATTGTCGTGGTATATCTGTCTAGTAATAAGAATAATAATCTCTCGTTCGATAGGTCGTCTTTGATTTTCCCTTTGTAGCTTAAACAATTTAGAGAATTGTCTTGTCATGTCTGACTAATAATACTAATCTCTAATTCGATACATCAGCTTTGGGTTCCCCTTTCAAATTAAAAATTTCAGAATATAGTCTTGTCACATCTGACTAATAAAAATAATAATAATCTTTCATTTGAAACGTCAACTTCGAGTTCCCCTTTCAGCTTAGAAATTTCAGAAAATTGTCTGGTTATATTTGCCTAATAAAAATAATAATAATTCCTCGTCCAACGATACGTCAACTTTAATTTCCCCACCGTAGTTCAAAATTTCAGAAAAATTGTCTTGTTATATCTAACTAATAAAAATAAAAATAATCCCGCGTTCGCCAATAAATGAACTTCAAGATTCCCTTTCAGCTGAAACATTTCAGAAAATTTTCTTCTCACATCTGACTAAGAATAATAAATTACAACTTCGATGTCCCTTACGTTTAAAAATTTAAGGGCACAGTGGAGACTCGAATTGCCACGATATATCTCGGAGACAGAACACGCGTACCGAAAACAAAGCCGTCTCGGCCGAATGTCTGGCTCGCAGGACCGGTTTTTCCAGGGCGAGCCGCGACAATCGCGGCCGCCCGGATGACGCATGGTCGCCGCGCTATTGAGAATTACAGCGTCGTCGTGGAAAAAGCGGTATCAGCCCGTAAAGTGTCGGTAATTTATCGGGTAATATTCCGCGACACCGCGGAAGCGTATACCGCGGGCACGAAACAAGACGGGTAGGAGCAGTAGGACGCGGAAAGATCCGGCGCGGCGCTGCCACGAGAACGCGATAAATTCAATTCGGTATTCGTCATCCCGGTTAATGGACGAAATTCCACGGTGTGTTTCGCGTTTCCGTTTTATTGGAAACCGATATCGACGGATGGACTCGGCGTAGACGGGGGTCGGTACAGTCTAGACCATTTCGCTCGATGCCGTTCTTCTCTTCTTTTTTTTTCTCGCTCTCTATCTCTCTGTCTCTCTCTCTCTCTCTCTCTCTCTCTCTCTCTCTTCGTTGCATCGAACTTCTATTCAAGTCCCCGTGTCGTCTAGTTACTCGAGCGCCACTTACGGCTTGATTACGTTCGACGAGAACAAAAAGTCGATACACCCCGCGGCCATTCTCAGCCGTACACGGTGGCCGGCACCGCGGTTCCTTCCAAAAACACCGTGTGAACGCGCGGCGAACGCGCCCCGTCTGTGCAGCCCGGTTCACGGCGAGAGATCTCCCTTTGACGAGCGCGGCCTGCAACGCGATTCCGGTGCCAACCATCGTCCGAGAATATTTATTTCCTGGTATTAATTAAACGAATCTCTGTGAACCGGGTAGGAACGTCTGTGTCGGCAAGTGACGCTTTTCATCTCGCGGACGACGCGGCTCTCTCGCTTTTTCATTCGGCTTGTTGCCGTTTCATAAATCAACGGCAAAAGTGTGCTCCTCCGTCCCCGTGAAAAGAGAGCCGGGCTAGCGCCTTGTAACGCCGTTGCGATTCCATTAATTAATATTTAAGTTCCTCTCGGCCGGTTTTGAAATTATTTTCCGGGACGTCGACCGGCCAGCCTGTAGCCCGCGTAGCACGGCGTTTCAATTTTCCCGGGACAATTCGCGTGCCCGAGATGAAATTGTACGGTCCGGGCAGGGTATTCCGAGACGTTCCGAGCCGTTTCGAAGCCCGGACCACGGCCCGGAACTCGGTTAGAAGGTTTTTCGTCGAGACCTACGGACTTGCTCCGCAGGCCTGTTCTTGCCGGGGACCCCGCGGCTCCGACGCGTTCCTTAAAGCGTTACACGGCCAAACTTGCGGAATTACATAACAATGTGCGAGACGATAGCGCGTATAATAACGGATAATTGTACTCCGGGACTTTGGAACTAAACCCGCTTCCACAATGATCCCGGGGACGCCCGGGTTATCCGAAATTCAGCCAACTCCGACGCGCCCGACGCCTGTTTACTTTGCCTCGAGTGCTCGCCGGGTTTACCGGTCGGCTTTAATTAATCTATTTTTCTACCGGCACCCGGCGCCGTTCGCGACCATTACGGCAACGCGACGGTGTCGGGACACACGGCCAATGGGGACCGTTTTGTCGACGTTTTTGGTAAATCCGTCTGTGACGAATTAACCGGACCGAATTTACAAAAGGTTCGGAGCAACTCACCGCGATATGGGCGTATCGTGGAATCCGAGGATCAGCTCGGTTTTCTTCCGCGAACGAAACGACCAGATTCTTGAAGGGCGAAGTTTCCTCTTTTCAGCGAGGGCAAAAAGTTGGTTCTACGATTTTTTGGTGCCGTTTTATGGCCGTTTGATTCGAGGGCGTGCATTCAGCAAGTTTCTCGGGTTCAACGCGGCAGGCGAAATTGAACGAAAGTCGACCGGATTCAATGCGCTGTAACTTCGTTGCCAAAAATCGTGGGTCAACGTTTTTCGACTTATTTTAAAGAGGAAGATGCCTATTTTTCAATCGTTTTACTTATTTTGATCTAGGTGCACTGTTGTAGTAACATCTGCAAATTTTGTAACATTATTAATTTTATATATAATTTATCAACTTTGCAGATCTGTGAGGACTGTGAAAAATTTTTTTATCGAATAAAACTACCAGGAGCTTATAGCGTGAAGTCTCCTCTTTCTAACGAGCCCCGAAACGTTGATTTGCGATTTTTTTTAACGAACACACCGTTCTTTGAATAAAAATTGTGCCGGCTGCATAGGAATAACGATCCCTGAAAACACTGTCGATATTCAAACGAGTATAACTCTGTGAAAAAAAATCGCCCGACCATCTACGTTAGCTCATTTTTACCTCAAAGCCTCAGCTTTAAAACCCTAAAATCGTTCTTCGGTGAAAAATTTCTCTGCTTACTAGAAACTTGCGCCAAAGCAGGCCATATTTCCACGTTTTGATCGATTCTGTAGAGTCCACCATTTTTTTTTTATCACATTAGAGTTTCTTGCAGCCCGTTGCACTAAATTTCTGTTCGACATCAAGTTGCCGAGCTTATCAACGATTTCTAAGAAAGTTTGATCCCGAGCGCCTCGTGCCACGACGATGGAAACTGCGGGGAACGAGAGAGCCTGCGACGACCCGGGAAGCGTCTGGTACGGCATCGTAGCCGCTTAAGCCGCGATCAGACGGTCGATTTATCAAACTCGTCGGACGACACTGTCGGCAGATATTACTTCGGCCTTTTTCCCACCCTCCGTTTTTGGTCGGGTCCCCGACCTTATTCGCGCCGGGATTATACGCGATGGCGTGTATAATGCGGGTCGCGGTGCCGCGTGACCCCGATATCATCCGGCAGCGGGTCGCACCGGTTTGGCTCGGTTCGGCTCGGCTCGGTTCGTCTAGCTAGTAGTGCACACACACACACACACGCTCACCCCCTTCAACCCTCCGTCCGACCGCCAATCTCGAGACACGGTAAAAACTAAGATTACTATGCAATGCAATCAGCGGCGTACCCGGGGTTCTTTCAGATTAAAACACAGTCCGGGATTACCGGTCGAAACTGCTGTTTTGCCGGGAGCTGCTTCCCAACGAGATTGTCCGACCACCCTCTCCGCCTACCGTCCTCGTTCACCCTCGTCATCCGCGACAAAAAGTTTGCGGGAGCAACAGCGTTCCCGGAGAATCGTCCTGGCCGAAGAAAACGCGGCGAACGAGGCTCGTATCGTTCGTTGATGCCGCGCCGCTATACCACTCGGTCCCACTGAAACCGCGTTTTCAACTGAGCAACCGGTATTTACGTATTCGCCGAGCATTTTTACCTGCGCCCCCCTGTCGCGAATCTACCCGCAACGATACGAGTGGCTCCCACTTGTTGGAGCAACCGTTGCTCCCCCGTCGCTGGGCTCCGTACCGGTTTCGTTACACGGAATCTCCTTTATCGCGGATTTCCACTGTGATACCTCCTACCGTCGGCTCGTGTCTGACAGCTGTCGCCTCTTCCACTCGCGTTGAATTTACAATCGAAATCTGCGCGAGCCGAAGACTACGGCGCGATTAAATCATCCTCGAACCATTTAGAATACAATATTAGCGCTCTCGTTTCACCGGATTGAAACAACTGCATCGTAGGCGGATGCTCGCGAGTAGCATTATGCATCGCTTCAGATAATGATGTGGTGGAGTATGATTCCTTGAGATGTGAGATTAATTCGTGCAAGCGGATTTTACATAGCATAAATTGTTTAATGACGGTATGATGATTTATTAGTGCGTCTATTAGCATTTGATAATTTATTATAATTATAATTAAAATTTGAAGAGAAATACTAACACTCTATTAATATCCCACCCCTGTAAGAACGGTCACACATACTTAACGATCACAATTTTCTTCTCCTTAAATCAAATGAATCTCGTGAATTTACTTCTCCTTTGACAATCTTGTGAATTAACTCCTTCTCTTTAACAAAAATAATATAATAACTATAACCACTTAATCTGTAAATACAGACAACGAACCCGTTAATTATTCCGCGAAATCACGCCCAGCTCTCTCTCCGCCGATGAATTTTCGCGGTACTTTCGGATTCTCGTCTCTCGACTATTTTCCGCGGCGAAAAGTTCCGTGTCAGAGCAACGTATTAGCATTGCAAACAGGTCGCCGCGTATCACGGTGTTCGCGCGATCTCCGCCGCAATAAACGAAGAAAATTCTCGTCCGTACGGATTTTCGTTTGTCGCCGGGCAACGTCGATGTCTCTCCGTCCCCACCCCCGGGTTAATAAGCTCCGCGGGTGTTTTCGAACGTGTTTTCGTGACCGAGATTGCGGGCCGCGCGACATGGAAACGTGTCGGCCGTGACGGCGCCGGGCCACTTCCTGCCTGGAAATTGAAGAGCGAGCCCGTCGTCGTCGTCGTCGTCGACGGGGGCGGTGGTGGTGGTCCGAAGTCGCCGGTACTCGTTAACTTTATTCGGTGTTTCGGACCGCGAGACCAGCGCCACGGAATTCCGCTAGAAATTATACCGGGCGTCCCTTCTGTTATAAATTTGATAGGTCGCCGTCGCCGCCCCCCCCCCCCCCCCCCCTGCAAACCCGGATCGAATTAATGGTTATTTTATTCATACGCGGGCCGGCGTTCTGGTTTCCTTTTGTTCCGCCCTGTATTTCGTATTCCGATTGTCCGCGACAGAAATTCGTGATTAATCGCTTCGGTTCTTGCCGGCCGAACGGCTGCCGCGGGCTCGAGTCCGATTCAAGGGACCCGGCAACGAAAAACCGGGGCCCCCGATTTCTTTCGTTCAATTTTCGCCGCCGCCCCTCTCCCGCCTCCCACCCGGGGACCCCGTTCATTATTCCGGCCGCAAGACACGCCGTAAATAACATCCCGCGCAACAGCAAGAAGTATATTAGCGGGAATGGTAAGAAGCATCGTTAAGTGTCCCCCGCCACGGATTATTTCGTGGACGACGGTCTTTTCTTTCCCGATTCTTCGGGATTCCCTCGGTTCTCGATAAATTCACTGTTCTCTCGGAAAGGGGGACGGATAGGGTTCTTAAAAATGGAGGTTCGGCACCGTTTGTTCTGATGGCTTGTTCAACTATTGTATCAACGTCGTATCGACGACGAGTATGACGAGGTCATGATAGATGTTAAATAGGTAGGGTAAACTGATGCGTTAAACTAATTCTAGATAAATGATACATTTTATTATAATTTTAGCTAGTGTTAGAAATTATAAGAATGTTACACTTTTTCTTAAAATGGAAGAGTATATACTTTAGCAATTTTCAGTGGTATTCCTTAGAAAAGAATTAGAACTGCTATAATAATTTTTATAAAAAATAATTGGTGCAGTGATATTATGGTAGACCCCTAAATAATATGTACAAGAAGAGATTTCTCAACCACTTGAACTATAACTTATTTCACAGCTAGATGGATTAGGATACGTTTCTTGCTACTAAATTCCATAGAAACATAGACAGACAATTTCTATTTATTACATAGCAACCTTCATTTCAATCTTTAAATATTGGGAAAATTTAATTTCAAATTAAGAGACATAAATAACGTAGATATTTATTAGATTATATTCAAAATATTCACGAGTCCTACAAGATATTATATAACAGAAAAGGTTAGTTTGAGTCCACCCAAATAGCCCAATGATACTTTATTCCTAGTTAATAAATAAAACAATAAATCCATAGAAAATATATATCCCGATTACACCATATCATACCAAAAATTGTACCTAACGCTGTCTTAATCATGCTACATTACCACCGCAGCGATAAGGGTTGAAACAGTTTACACTAAATCAGTGTAAACTGTTAGTTGCCTGTCCCGCCCGAACAAATGGCTATTTAATTTCCTGGACAGACAGATCGTCTCCGGACAATTAGTCCCCCCGTCGACGAACGGAATGCCCGTCGCCGTTAATTGAAACGAAAGCGGAAGAACTCGGCGCGGACACACGCGGGGGTTCTGTTTTCCATAGCAGAAGGGAGACCGTGGCAAACACGGATTAAGCCGGAGAGGTCCGTCGAGCGTCTGTAACTCGGTGAACGCAGGCGCAATTAACCGGGGGAAAGTTTGATGCGCGAGAATGTGAGAAAAGGCTGAATCAACTCAATGGCCAGATCGAGAGACGGCCGGAGGCGGGACGGGGTGGCAGACTAATGCATAAACAATGCGCCGTTTATCCGCGCCGGGGATGCAACCCCAATGAATAATAAACTACCCTGCAGACACGCGGACGGATAGAACGGGGTTCTGGCGTGAAGCACGACGGCGGGGACGCGTCGGTGGGAGGATTATCGACGAAAAAGTGCCCCTGGCTCGGCCGGTGATGACCCCACGAGGGTGTGAATATTATTGCTTCCAAGATCCCCGCCCCAACCTACCGCGCACACGAGCCATTTCGTTCGTGACACCCAGGCCTTATCGATGGCGCCTCCGCTGCCGCTCAAATTCCACGTAATCGCGCAAATGGGGCATAATCTCTGTCGAACGTTGCCTCGTTGTAGCCCAATTCCCCGATTTACCGGGCTCGGGGCGTCGTAAATGGACCCTTATGACTTTCTGAAATGAATACCGATCCTCGAATTTCATTCGTAATGTATGAATCGTGTACAGAAATCATTATAGGAACACTTTAGCGATTGATAGCCTATAAATCAGTTTTTTACCCTTATTGCAAGGCAGCCAATAATTTGCCATCTATTATTGAGGTATTGTTATATAATTTTTTAAATATTATAAGCCTTTCTCGAGGAATAAAATATATAAAATAGATACACTAAATATTGTTTAATGCTAATGTTATGAAAATATAAAAGTGTCTACGATTTCGGTCAGTAGAGTGTTTAGGATCTTTTCTTCTACTTTAAACCCTTGGATGACGGACTAGCTTCTAACGTTTTCTCTTTTTTTAATTATTACTAATATTGTTATAATAGAAGGCGAATATAGAACTATTTATTTCTTCCGTTCCTAACAAGTAGTATAATATAATATCACTGTCTCTAAGCATTGTCAATAGCACAGTCACAAAAATGACCCCGTCGTCCAATAGTGAAGCGAGACAACGGAACACCCACGGTCCAGCTGCATGAAACTCCGAAGCGTCTCTTTCGACATTCCCCTGTCTCCCGTCCGATAAATTCCGAAACAAAGAGCAGCGGAAGAAGCACCTTTGTCGCAAGTTTTAAATATGACAGTCGTGATCTCCCGGGTGGCCGAAGTGGCCGCTAACCAAACAACAGGAGTTCACTATTAAATTGCCCATTGTCCGACGTCCTTTTCTTCGGCTCTCTCTTTCTCCCCCCTGTGTGCCAGCTGAACGAAAACAGTCGTCCTTTTTTCTTCCTCCCTGGGAAACAATTGGCCGGACGTCGCGGTACGTCGCGGCGTCCTTTCGCAGTTTGAACCGCGCCGGACAAACGATACCCGCTCGAGAGTTTTATAGAATTCATTATACCGCGGGTTCCGCGGCGAGGCAGACGCTCGAACGGTTTAATTGCATAACGCGGAGAATTACGAGGAACAAGTCTTGTCGCGGGTCCGCGGGAAACGCGGATAATTAAAACGGTTCTCGCGCGAGGGTCGCGGTGGCGGCGGCGGGAGACGGCATCGCTTAAATTTTCGGGGAACTCTAATTTCGCCCCTTCATTTTTCCCCTATTAACGTATTCCGCGGCTAGCCTGTAACGCCGCGCCCGGAGAATTACGTTGCGGGTTACGGAGGCGAGAGAAAAATTCGTCGTTCGAGGCGATGCGTCCAAGCAGTCGCGCGCCCACGCAAAACAATTTCAATTTCGCCGGATACGGCCGCCGCGCAAAAACCGTGCCCGCTTAATTTCACTCCGCGCGTCCCCTATCTCGTTTGGAACTCGCACCACTTCGTCCAGCAGTTGGCATTCTGGCCGGATAGCTCCGCAATGTGCATCCGATGCAAGAGATGCGCAACATCGGCGCAGTTTGCGGTCAAGTCGGTGGCCACCTACGCGGAGAAAAAAAGGTGAACGTTGGCTGGAGAACAGGTGATTATCGCCCAGCGAAATGTTTCGAGCAACGCTTTTACTACGACTTTGCCGATTGGGTTCGACAGAGGCTGATTGCCGGTGATCGACAGCGGCTACGTTGATTGCGTTAAGGACTTCTAAGCGTTCGAAGCATCGGTCGGATCCCCGAGGTAAAGATTCGTCAGAGAACCTAATTATAGGGACCTCAGTTTCAGAATTCTCTATTGAATAAACGCCTTCGTATTTCTTGCACCCTTTTCTATTCAGTTTTCTTTTTTACTCTTTTATTTTCTTGCAGCGACACTACTTGTATATTTAGCAATTCTTACAGCAATACTACTTGTACTTTCAGTAAAATCTCTTATCTATTACAGTTACCTTTACAGAGCCTTTTACTATATCTACTTACTTACATGCACCAAAACTTCTTACTTTCTTCTTACTTTACACAATATACATTCGATTTTTCCACCGTGCGGCTATATAAATTCTCTTCTTTCATCTCCCCTTCGGTGACAAAATCTTCTCCCCCCCATACAAACGACTAAATAAATAAATAAGCAGTAAGAGACCAAAAAAAAATATAATGAATTCACGTCAGACGGAGGGCGGCAAGTGGGAAAAGAGAATTTTTACATCGCCGACACTTTCGCCAGCTTTCACTCTTACTCGGTCCCCTCGTAGCCTCATAGAAATCCGTCGGCGATGAGGAGGACGACTGAACGAAAGGCGTAAAAAGGAAATGAGTAATAAAGCGGCGGCTGAGGGAATCCTTCGGAAGGGGTTTTCTTTAACTCGATCAAATTTGATTCCCGGTTTAACAAGTTAACCAGTAATCCACTTATTTTGATCCGCGCGCGGGGGTGGGATGGGACCAGAGGGGGGGGAGGTGGGGGGCGGGCGCGTCGGATTTAGAGCGGTCGTCGGAATAGCGAGCGCGGAGACGAGATTATGCAGGTGTAAAGCCCGCGCCGCGGCAGGAAATACTGCCTTTTAACTTAATTTCAGGCGACGCTCGTCACCGTGCACAGAAGCGACGACCTGTTTGTCCCTTCCTCGTGTAATGCTTTCAGCTCGTTCCGCTCCCTACCACCCTCCCCTATATATCTCGATCTTCCTCTCTGTTTCTCCCGTACCCGCTCTCCTTCCGTCACAACCCCAATCCTCTTTCTGTTCGTCCCAGCCATCGGTTGCCCCGGCGTTCGTCTATATCGCGGTCCCCTGCCCGTTGGACCAGTTCCAATTGCGAATTGAACCGTTCGTAACTGTTGAACGTGAATTATGGCGTTTATTTATTCTGGCCTGTCCCCCGGTGCCATCCCACCGGTTGGCCGGCCTGTTCGCAGCCATCCATCCTACTACGCCCACGAAATCAGTGCCTCGCGGACGATGCGCCGGACTCTGTAACGACGACGATTTCCCTTGATTATAATCGAATCGGCCATTGGAGGACCGTTCCGTGCTTCACGGCGCGCGGATTGAAACCGATAGAAATAACCGATTATTTTTAACACGACCGATGCTTCCTGACTCTGTTCGCTACCATCGGGGACGGTACACCCCTTTCGATGGTGCACGCGGAGCATGGTAATTTCTTTTCAGGCAGGTGGCTTCGGACGCGAGATTTTAATTGAGAACTGGCAAGTGAACCCGCGCGGACTTCCTCTCGAAATCGTTTCGATGGATTCTTTCGGTTCTGTTCGATGAGTTTTTTGGGAAGCAATTTTTCCGCAGGGTTTCATTTCCGATGGATTTGCGGATTTTTATGCAAAACAAAAATTGTCTGCGTTGATTGCAAGACGCGGGAACTGCGGCGGTGTTTAGTTCCTTTTTGGAGTAATTTGATCGAGTCGGATGTAATGGTTATTTTCAAATTGTTTGCTTCGCTCACGGTTTATTTGTTCTTGATGTAAATGTATGAAGTTTATTGTTGATTGGTGATTTTTGGTTCGCAGATCTTTCTGCATTTATGGCATGATTTTTATAGCGCAGATTTTTGAAATTCAGGAAGTGTATTGGTTAATAAAGTCTGATAGCATTTTTATTTTCTTGCCAATGTAATTAATCTTTTCATTGACGAAGGAAATTCTTCTGCGATACGAGATTTTGTAAAATGTATGACATTGAGAATTTGCGTAAAAGTTGTCTCCGTTGGTTAGATGAAAGCGTGATCAGATTTCGGTCTGGTTTCGTGGCAGCGGTGAACAGAGGTTCAACGAAGACGGGGGACCACTATTTCAGCTGCCCATCTAACCCATCTATCTATTTATTTACATCCGCTATCTGCTCGCTATTATCTGGCCCGTCCTTTGAAGACAAAGGAAGGGACAGTTATGGCGTAACGATGGCGTAGCAAGGATCTATCCAACTAGAGTCTAACGAGCGGGTAGAAGACACCTTGTTGTTGTATCCAAATTATTCCCAATACCAACAAGTTGTTATTTCAATATCGAACATTGCCGTGTGTTAATGTAATATTTTTACGATAGCAATAATAGTGTGAAATAAAATATGGACCTCAATCTATAGAAGTAATATATTCAATCTCTAATAATAATAGATGGATGATAGTTTCCTAAAAATTGATTGATTTGATTAAGTGTTCATTCATTCATATATTTTTCACTAGATTCTATACTAAAAAGTGTCGTATTATACAATGAATTCTAAAAAATTTTTTTGTCATAACTACAATAGATTACACATCAAAGAGTTAAATAATCGGAAAAATAATCAATATGAACCTAATGCTTTTATTACTTACATGATGAAGTAACAAGCACATGTCCAACATTTCTAGCAATTTATACAAGAACTGTGACATTCACAGATCATCTCACCAAAAATGAGCCATCGTAAAACTCCCAGGCCCGTACGTAACCACTCCAACAGAATTTATCGCATAGCAAACAAATTCGTCTAATCTACATAGCCAAAAGTGTAGCCGCAGCTAAAGACATACTTTGCCGAGCAGCCACCGAACAGCTCTCGGCATCTGGGTGCCGTCGCGGCAAGTGCGGCAACGAGTGGAGCGATTAATCAATTTCCAGGGCGAGTTGTCGCGACGATACGCAACAGTAAGGGTTGAACGCGCCGCGTCGCTAAGACAAGCATTGAACAGCAGACACACGACGCGCCGTACAATAGAAATACTTAGGTGTTCCTATATGGCGGGTTGGTGCTCCGCCGGCTGGCACACGTGCACGCGATGCACGCAGGGGCACCCTGTTCCGTGCCGCCTGTGTTGGTGGGCATGCACGATCTTCATTACTATGCCGTCACCATTATTCCGTATCAGAGCATCGCCGGGCCGTGACGGAAAGTTTTAGACGTTGTCTGAGTAGTTTATGAATACCGCGACGCCGGGATGATTGTGGCCGCGGCGGATGACTGGGGTCGTCGAGATGCCGGTGAAAACGGCTGGGAGGCACCAGGCACAGGCGTTTATCAACCCTCTGTCCCTGACAACCGCGTACACCCCCGCCGACTGTATACAGACGCAGCTCTCTCTCTCTCTCTCTCCCTCTCTCTCTCTCTCTCTCTCTCACTCCTCAGCCATCGGGATCCTCTCCCGCGCCCTCTCCTCCACTTTATCTCTCCAGCCTGCTTCCTCTCTAGCTCTCTCTAGTTCACCCTTTCTCTCCGTTTCTCCAGCCGAGCTCGGCCTGCCAGTGTGGCGTTATAACTCAAACGGGAGAGAGACCCCTTTGACTGGTACTGGGATAGCAGATATTACTTTTACACACGTGATACCGCATCAGTTCCTCGAGACAAAGGCGGCGAATATATGAGGACGGGCAAGTCGCACTCATTCGATGGCGTGCGCTTCAATTTCGCCGGAATGGCAGTAATTTTCTACTTCTCCGTCAGACTTCCTCGTCGCCGCCCTCCCGCCTCGTCTCTCTACCCGGTACACACGCTCTCTTGTTTCCCCCTTTGGTCCCTTCTTTTTTGCGATTAATTTCTCGAGTCACTTGGTCTCACGGGTGTTCGACGATGGACCGGCGACGAACCCGGCGGCGCGTATCGCGACCGAGTCGAAGACCACCGTAGGAAAAATGCTTCGAACGTCGAGACGTGTGTTCGCGATATTTAAAATTATTTAGGCGTTTGCAAGTCCACAAAAATTTATATAGTATTTAATGGTGAACCTACCAGTGTCGAGCAGATTATTGATTTCACATTCGCGATCTTCAATGATTTCATCGTGTTTTATGAATTATCAAAATCGCAGACTTCAATTAAAAATTGATGATTATATCTTTTTATTCAAGCAAGTATTACTACAAAAAATATACAATATCTAAATAAACTCAATCTTGCAAATTTTTCCAAGGCGATACTTCCTATTAGATTCTAGACCCCGGTAGTATCAATGTCAATAGAACAAATTTGTTTATCTCGCGACTTTAAATTCATATGCAAATCACGTCGGTTCAACCTTGAAACATATCGTGGAACAGCAATTTTCCAATTATGTTTATAAAATAGGCGGTATTGCGCGTCGCCGCGATGGACTACTGCGCCGAACAAAGCCTTAGCATTCAGCTCCGTGTAGAGCCCGCCGCTCTGAAATTGAAGCGAGCTCGCGAGAAACTGCGGCTCCTCTCCCTCTCGTACCCGACGAGATTGCAGGCGAGTTCCGAAATAAGAAATAAACAGGACCCGATGAAATTTGCCAAACAGCTGCTCTGCCGGGAGATTGCCGATCGCTGCTTCTAAAGTGTCTGTCTGGGCTATCCGGCTATCGACGCGTCTCGTGGAGCGTTCGATCGAGTTCCCCGGTCGGGTTGCGCCGCGGCGATAGAAGTCGTATACGGCTTTAAACGATTCTACGTCTCCTACGGGCCAGGTGTGCGACGCTTAATGGCACCGGTACACCGTGGAGAATCGAGTTTTGTTAATTTACCCCCGGCGCCCGGATGGTTTTCGCAATACAAAATCAACGAATCCAAGATACGCGTCCACGCTCCCCCCTCCCCTACGGTTTTTAATTCGACGAAAATTTCATTTCTAGCTTCGCTATGATTTTGCTAATACCTTTAAAGTCAGTAATGTTGCGCGTTACGCTCGCTATATATAATTAGTAATCCGATAAATTGCGTTCTCGTCATACCGTGATATTACAATATAGGGCAACGAGGCGGGAGTTATGTACTTCAAATTTCGACGGACGTTCCATAAAGCATTTTGAGATTTTATTGTGAACTGTTAGTTTACGTATGCGTATAAACCAAGGAAAATACGTAAAAATATACAATATATATTATAATATATTACAATATATATATATTAATAGATATTTATGTGGTAAATTTTTGACCCGGTTACGTTTTAAAGATTGCGAATATTTAGGCTGGCTTTGTATTTAGAGATAATTGTTTTAGATAAAATAAAAGACTGAAATACCTTCGAACAAAATTAAATCTAATACAATAATTTCCATTTATTTATTCTAGTAGCAAAGTAGTAATAATGTGAAAATTATGAATGCAAATATCTACCGCCGTCGAAAGTCTTTGAGGATTAAACTAGAGAGCGAGACTAACCCGATATTAAAAATATTGAGGTCGAACAGAATTTCACGTAGACGACAGGTCGAAAATAGTTCGCTAAGATTGACGGAAAGACGGATAAAAATATTCTTCGAGCGCTGTTGCTGTCCGCGACGAGAGGTTCGAGAGCGCCGTGATTTGTGCGGCGAATTAATTTCGCGGGAGGTGCTAAAATTTCCTTAGACCGGTTCTCTCGTTTTACGGTGCTCGGCGGCGATGAGCTTGGATGACTGATCACGGCCGGGGGTGTCATTTTATCTCGGGATAGCACGCCGGAAGACTTTGACTAACGATATTGCCGCAACAACTTATTTGTTATCGGAATTGCCTATTACTTACCGTATTGGACAATATGTCTGCCGTCTCGCCGCTATCGCCGCTACCCGCGGAAGCACGAACTTCTCCCAAGGCTTCCGATCGATTATTGCGGACGATATTTGTCCCCGCGGGAGTGATTCAGCTCGCGTTACCAGCGACCTGAAATTTCCTCGTCGCATCGTCGGCGTTCTCTTAATCGCCGTCTTTTTTTCCCTTTCGAGCGGTATACCCTCTTTCTCTCTCTCTCTTTCTCTCTCTTTCTCTCTCTCTCTCTCTCTCTCTCTCTCTCTCTTTCTTTTTCTTTCCGTCTGCCTCTTTTACTCTCTTCGCAACGAATGAAAAAGAAACGGGACGAGTTTGCTTTCATTTCCTCAGCCATGAGGAAATTTTATACCGTGCTTGGGACACTGTTGCGCAACGAGATAATAGGAACGTCCTCGGGAATTGTAACCTACCTTCTCTCTCCCGTAATTCAAAAGGTAAGGTGATTCCGAGGCGGCGCGTTTCTGAAGAACCTAATGCATTGGATCGAAAGCTTCGGGAGCGACTCTACAAATGCGAATAAACGCATATCCATTTCCTAAGCTGTCCATCTTTGTTTGCAAGCTGAGAGACAATTTTAGAGAAATTACTGTAGTTTATTTTTTAGTAGGTGATTTGGAATAGAATATTCCTCTTTTCTAATGGCATCTTTAGAATATGTGTTGATAGATTAGGTATGGTGTAGTTAGTATGGTGTAATTTAATATTTTTACAGTATTTATGACGTTGTATTTAGATTATCTATAATACTATGAATATAATTAAATTAATTAAATATTACTTAGAAAACTCTAAATACAGTACAAAGATAGCATTAATACTGTTTTTAGGTTACTTATAATACTGTAATTATAATATCCAAATATCACTAATACTATCTTTAGCCTATTAAAAAAATTCGAAATATAAAACGAAGATAGCACTACTACTATCTATAGACTATTTACACGTCTGATATCACCAATGGCTTATATCACCCCTATACAATAATTAATTAAATCCACAAATATTTCTCCGATCATACTTCCTCATTGTAATCCACTTTTAATCACTGCACAAGTTTTAACAATACCACAATCACAAGAAAGCCACTGGAACATTAAACACTCACGTTCTTTACCACACTCATAAGTGTTGAAGCGTATAGCAACTCGCCCGACGCCGACAATAAAAATAAGAGTAATCTAAGGGTCAGCGTCGATTGTGCAGATGCCGATTGAAGCAAATGATCGATTAGATGACGGATGAAGGAAGCGGAGTAAGACGACAAGATCGAATCGATAGAGGGGTTTATTTTAGTATACCGAGGACAGAAGGGGGGGAGGGGTGGCGGCGGTGATTAATTTGATCGTTTGTTTCGCGTCACGTACACGCGCGCGTCGCGCGCACGAGTGCGTGTCGATCGCACGCATAAATATGCGCATGGACAAACACCGGGCTCCGCTTTAATTGAAAGGCGAAATGCGTGCACCCGGGCTGCGAAGATATTAATTAGCTTTCAGAGTTAATCGCATCCTCCATGATGCCTGCGGCGACCGCAGCGTCTACACAATTTCATGCGACGCCATTGGGACTCCTCTGTGTATCCGGGCCACCATCTGCCGATCATCTGATAGATGGACACCCGTGTTTGATCATTTTCCCGGCCTGGAACGCCGGGCGTCTAATACTAATTAATGCGACGCGGAATGAGACGCCTCGTGAATATACGCATCGTCTGCAAACGCGTTCGATTTTCGTAGTCACGGACCTACGAAATTATCTTCTGTTTGCGTGGCAAAGATAATTGTTGGTAGTGTTGCGAATGATATATATTAATAAATTAAAGTTACAGGACTTCTAAAGAATAATATTTTATGTTATGGATATACGGATTAAATGCGAAGTGAATAAAATATGAAAGAATTGGAGACTCGATGATTTATGAATGTATATTAAGGAATTAGAATTTCTGGCAACGTCTGACCAATTTCTGCAGTTTCTACTTAGCCCTAATAAAATCACTTCAGATTACCAAAGTGATCCTTACACTGATATTCAAAATTTTCGAATATAGAGGTCGACGGCAAAGCGAATAAATCGTAAAAGAATTAGAAATTCGACAGTCCATGAAACTATATTAAAAAATTAAAATTCCTATAAATGCCTGATCACTTCCTGCTGCTTCCACTTAGCCCTAACTCGATCATTTCAGATTACCAAAGTAATCTTTGCACAACTCTCCTAAATTACCGAATATAAAGACCAACGTCAAAGCCAATAAACGACAAAAGAACTGGGGATCCGACGGCTCACGACTGCGCATTAAGGAATTAGAATTTCCAGCAGCGTCTGACCACTTCCTGCCGGCTCTACTTAGCCCTAACAAGAGCGTTTCAGCTGCGTATTCTCTACTTTAATCCCGCGCTATTCTCGCATGGAGCACGCACGCCCGATTCACGCAGTCAAGAGCCGCTAATAGAATCGTACCGCGACAATCGCAACTTTGTTATATCACCGGGGCCCGGGTGATTACTTTGATTCAGGATTGTCAAGCGGCGCGGCGCATGTAGCTCGTTAAACAATTCCAGAAGTCCTGATCCACGTTGATTCGAAATAAGTGATATTCCTGCGCCCCGACAATTGACCGTGATTTGTTCAAATGATCCTTTGAATCAAGCTCGTTACCGGTCCGCCGGGTAGAGCGCGGTAAGTGTCGCGTGCATGTGTCTCCGAATAAAATCAATGTACGGGGTGATATCCATTGACGTCCGACACGAACGGCCGTGGGGGCCCGTTCGACGCGTGTCATTCCGGGCCGCTCGTGCCGCGGTTTAATTGCTTGTTAATTTCATGGGACGTTTATAGAGAGAGTGGTCCGTGCTGTAATAGATTCCGATACTTGCTACAGTATTTTCGGCGTTACACGGTAATTACAAACACCCGATGTAATTACTCATTCCTATCGCACGATTCCACCCGCGCCTTTATATCGTTATTACAACGAATGCGCGCCGCTTGCGACCGATTACGCTTCTTCGTTCGACGATTCTCCGCGCGATCGAATCGTCGTCGTTCGATAATTCGCCGTTTGACCCGCGATGCAGAAAAATGTTTTTCCCGTCCGGTAATTAATTCGAAAGAAATCATTCGCTCGTAGAATGTAATGGAGTTACAAAGTGCGCGCGCGCGCGTTTGTGTGCTCGTAATGATCGCGGTACGAGCATTGTTTCCGACGAAAGTATCCGGCAAAGGGGGATAACAGGCTCTTCAACGTCGACGATATTTTCGACGCGGAGCAAATATTATTTAGCGGAAATTTACGTATTTACAGGTTCCGGCCGATCGATGAAATCCCGTGAAAAATAACGGCCGGTTTTCCGGTGGCCGCAAAAGTGCCAAGCATGTATGTGTGCGCGTATGTACGCGCAGAGAGATATGTATGTACATATATTTTTCCTCGTTCCGCGTTCATGTTCATCTCGTCCACGGATTTGTCGTCGGTCGACCGGCCGCACCGGTCCGCTGTGGAGGTGTGCAATTAATCCATAAAATAGGTATGCGCTGTGCGACGCATGTTCAACAGCAATTTCATCGGCGCGGTTCCTCTCTCCCTCCTTCTTTCTCTCTCGCGCTCTCTTTCTCTATCTTCGTCGCTCTTTCTCTCTCCCTGTTTCTCTATATCTCTGGCCTCTCTTTCTCTATCCAGTTCCTCTGTTCGATCTTTTTCTCTCTCGGGCCTGAAACGGTCGCGCCGGCCAGCACGAGGAAACGTGACACGTACATTTATTCAAAACACCGTTTCGTTTCGCATGCCGCGGAAAGTGCGGCCGCGCCGGCTCTCTTAAATCTGCCCGGGTGGGGAGGCGAAGATTTACGGTAGCCCCGGGGGCCAATGACTGTTTCAATGACAGCATGAATAATTCGTCGTAGCCGGGGCGGGTGGGGGGAGTGGGGGGATGCCGGGCCGCGGCCTCCGCCCGGAAAAAAAGCCGCCCCGGGGGTTGATTAAACGGGCCGGCGAATTAAATCAGAGGGAAAATATTAGGTCCCCCGCATACGAAATGCTCTCGCCGCGTGTTGAATTTTGTTACGCGAGAACGATATTCAATTATTCATTCAGCCGCATTACGCTCACGCCGGAGAAAGAGGATTCTCGTTAAACGCGGCCCCCGGAAATATTGCCGCGAGCGGAGGCCCGGCGAACGCGGACCAGAGTAAAAAAAAAAGAATATAAAAGCGGCAACTGTACCGAACAAGTTCCTCGCCGGCTATAGATTAAGCGGATTGAAAAACTATAACCGGAATTGAGGCAGATAGGAACTGGGTCGGTCCGCGGATAGTTGATGACCGGTCCGCTGTTCGACCGGGAGTTACGACTTTGAACGGCCTTGGAAAAATCGCTGCCGCCTGGAACGATGCTCTCTCGACGGCCTGCTCGACGAACAAAATTCGCACGTGATGCGACAAGATGGCGAACGAACATTGGCATCTAAATTCTCTCCGAAAATATTCGGTATAATTAACCCCTGTAAATTGATCCAGAATTTTCGACGTTTATACTTTGATTAGAACACGATAATTAATTCGTGCCGGTGCGTTTAATTAAATCGAGTCAATAGCTAATTCAATTGAATGAATTTAATTAATTCGATGGAACCTACCATTGATAATAAATTCCGGAATAAGTTTCTCCATATAACACGAATCCCGACGAAGGCTTGAAATTTTTGCAACCATTGTATTTTCGTAATATGATCTCTCGTACAGCGTACTGTATCGTAAAATTAATTCGCGTAAAAGCGAACAGTTAATTGCACTGGAACGAACAGTTTGCAACGTAAATTTTTGCCGATGGAGGCTTTTCGTGATTGATATATTTGGAATCGAAATAAGAAAATTTGCAAGCGACGCGATTCCGGACGGCACGAATTCGCGGAACGTATCTTCTGCGTCATTTAACCCTTTCACTGGAACGCGTCAGACCCGTTACGTGAACACGAGCGTAATCCATTGACTATAGACGGTGCGCGGACTTTCTTCGAGCCGAAATGAAATTGTGCTCTTCGCCAAATGAAAGGGCAATTAACATAATTAAGTGGCACATAAATTTTCTTCTTGGTCCAGGAGTTCGCTAAGGACGAGGAATCGTTACGCGTAGTGCAAAATGGTTAATACCGGGTTCCATGCATGCATACAAATGAAAGCGAGGCTTTGTCTTCATGCATAAAGGATTTTAAACCCGCGTCCCGCGCAAAAAGAATCCGCGGCGGATTCTGATTTCGTGACGCTGGCTGCGATTATCAAAAAAAAAAAGAAGAAGAAGAAGAAAAACAGAAGAAGAGTGCAGCAGCTGTAAAAATGAACGAGCATAAAAAGTAATCAGGAGTGAACGTAGCTTACCTTCGCGGATGTATCGGGGGAGGCGGGTGTTCGGGTATTGAACGTCGCCCGAAATATCGGTCCATTGTTTTTATTGGCTTTTTTTTCCGGTATTAAACATGAAACAATTTCCGCGCGGGTCGAACGTGGTCCGCGGGACCGTCGGTCAATTTTTATGGTAATGCCGGGCGAACGGGGTCGAAGCAGGAACTCGTTACTCCGGCGCGTCAATAACGTCTGACAGACGGCCGCCGCGAGAATTAAAAATTTCCCCCTGGTTACGTTGTTCTCTCTGCCATCGAACGGGAAACACCGCGCTAAACAATGTCAGCGCCGCGCGCGATAATATATCGGCGCCGCTGTGATACCGCCTAAAAAAAAAGAACGCGTCGATTTGTACTTTCACATTGACGAGTATCTCGACACACACCGCATCGTCGTGCTGCTTTAATCAGTGAAACGAATGTCCTAGCGCCGAGAGCGTCGCGTCGATCAGCACACTGACCGACGGTGTCCACGAAAACAGGACGCAATCGAAATAATTTCTATAATAATCGCAGAGACGGCGCTCAAACGCGTCGAGCAAACCGTGCGGGCCCATGGTCGAACGAGGGAATAAAAGTAGTTGGTACATAGCGTGCAATCTTCTTAGATGCACCGAACGGTGCATCGGTGCAACCCCTCCAGCTATTTGATACGATTCCACAGCCTGTAGATTCGAGACTCGCGTCCACACGTCGTGGATATCCGAATCGATCGATAGCCTAGAAATCGAGCAGGCCCATCTCCTCGAACATGGGGATCCTCTTGACCATCACCTTCCTGTACAGCGGGCTCCTGTATCCGGGGTTGTCGTACTCGCCGTTCTTCGGCAACAGTTCGTCGATGTCCTTCGCCTCGGACTTGTCCACCAGCAGAACAGGTAGAACGGTCACCGACGATATCAGCCCGTAAATCGCACGCTCCTTCATGCATCTCTTGATGTCGTCCTTGGTGGGTGGCGGGGTCTTGCATTTCAGTTGCTTCATGGTGCTCGCCAGCGTGTGCAGGTAGTCGTCCAACAGCGCGTCCTTATGGTTCATATAGACGTCCTCCGACAGGCTGGTGTGGAGGAAGTATTGCAGATCGACTGCCGGCGTCGTGTAAATGGCCACTTGGAAATCCACCTGGAACGTAAATCGAAGCTCGATCGATCGGCGCCGGCGCTGAATTGAATTGTAAATGAAATCTGCGCGAGCGAAAGAAGCGGGATTCGTGTTTAGGAAGTCGTCGGGTGTGGAGGGTTCGCTTGCTTGCCTGCTTCCCCTATCTCTCTCTTCCTCTCTCTCTCTCTCTCGCTCTCTCTCTCTCACTCTCTCCATCTATCCATTTCTCTTTCTCTCGTTCTATCCATCCCTCTTTCTCTCTCTATCTATCTCCAGCTCGCTCCCCCTTTCCGAACCGTGATTCGTCGTTTCCCGCTCTTTACTACGGCGCACCGACAGGTGCGGAATGTACCTAAACGCGATCGAATCGGATTTATTGCATTATTCATAGCGCGCGACGTCCCCGCCAGTCGAAACGCTCCTTTTTTCCAAGCGGCTCTTTCTCTTTCGCGAACGGGACTCGGATTGATATCAACGTTTCGCTTCGTGGCCGTGAGTCCATTAATCGGGTTTCGTAATTTTCGATTGAACTCTCGGTGCTCGAATTTCTGTCGGTCACTTCGAAGTCATAGTTGATGCTTTAATGCTATTAAAACGCTCGCCGACGGCGTCAAACTCGATATTTTTATTTTGCGATTTTCTAAATATAATTATATGAAATTGCGACACGCGGCATTTTATTTGGAGAGTTTATAGGATATGTTCGACGCGATTTTTATCAGAGTTTATAGGACGGTAAATTGAATAAATATGATTTTGTCGACGGTAGAGAGCGTGTTAGTTGATCGCAATACTTACGAAAATGTGCTGAATAGGCTTCGAGTTCGCGTCGTATTTGAACATCATGTTGTTCACCCAGAAATCGCCGTGATTGATCACACAGAACTCGTCGCCTCGTTTTTTTATGGTCTCAGAGCCTAGGTTGTAGATTCGATCCGACAGGCTTCTGAATTTGTCTGCGTATCTAAGAATCGAACAGAAAATTCATCGTCTTCGTAATCAACAATTAGAAAGTCAATTTGACTAATCCTAATTTTTAATTGATTTTATGACATTGTGCATACGTACCAAGGTACGTCTACGAACGTGTAAAGATTTAAATGGATTGTGAGAAACTAAATGGTCAAACAACAATATCTATACTCTCAGGATGAGTGTTGGTCTATCCGAGTGTTCGCAAACAATTTTCATAAAAATTCTAAATGGTCACATGACTGTGAAATATTGAATCTACTCGGTGTTAGGCTCACCTCTTTCCAAGTTCTGGCCACTTTTCTATTTCTTCCGCCAGCGCTCTGCAGCCGATCGTGAAGAACAATGACATCTCTTCCGGATACTCCTTGCTGAACATACCTCTATAGTATTTCGTCTTCTGTTTCGGTTCCTATAATTAAACGCAAATTGGAGATAGTAATAATAGTACAAAAATTATAATTAACCAACTGGGAAGTTTCTGCGGCGGGAATTCTCTTGGCCATCTTAACGTAAATCGAGAATTCGGTACAGTAACTCTGTGTCTAGGAGGTATTAGAATTTTCGGATTATCTTGGCTTAACTTGGGGATTAGGGCGATCAGCTCCTGGCCTTCGGAGGTTCTAGGGACTTGGGGTAACTAGAACTTGAGCTATACCTCTTGGCTAAAAATTTTGCGAAAAATCGGAATTCTTCCTTCGTTGGTTCATAATAAATTTTATTACATCGAACATGCATTGATCAGAATTATGGTGAGGATAGGTGATTCATCTGACTATTCAAATTTTGTAGGTCTAATCTATTCACTTTTGTAAATCTTTTTGATATTCGTAACATTAGATCAAATCCATTTCTTACTTACAACACTGGATCAAATCTATATCTTGTAACACTACAACAAACCTATCTATTAATCATAATATTAGATCAAATCTATCTCTAATCTATTTTATAATCATCATTTTTTATTCACTACATCAAATCCTATATCTAACTTATAATGTTATATCAAATCAAGCGTTTACTCCTAACACTGGATCGAATTAATCTCTTGCTCGTGATATTAGACCAAGTACCCACGAATTTGGGATCGCGCGTGCCTGGAAGAACTAATCAATGCAGCTCACCTTTTCGCACAAAGCGACCGAGGCAGCGTGAAACCTGCCCAATCCTCGGATTGCCAGCGTGGAGTGTTGCAGGTCAAGACCAGCCTGACGGTCCGCCATGCGGAAACCGATAGCTCCCAGGTCCTCCATTACCAAGCACACCGGTCGTTCCATTCTCACGTGATAGATTTCACCGGAGAGACGATGATCGTAGCCCAACATTTCCGACATCTTCTTCACGGTGTCCGTCATCATGATGATCTCCACGTCGAACAATTTCGTCTTCTCGATCTGAGGTGACAACAAGAATTTGCCATAGAAAAAGTCGTCGTAAAACTATTCTCGTCTCTGTACAATTCTTAGAAGTATATACACGATTAAGACCGCGGTAGACGGACCAAGGTCTGCAAACACTTTCACGCAGCGCAAACATGTTAATTCATATTTACCGGACTATTCGACGCTGTACATTCAATGCTTCTAGCGTTTGTCGTACAAGAACACGCGTACGCGTAACAATATTAATGATAATTAACATTATGATAATAATTCGGTAATATAAACACATTATTCGTCGATAATTCAGCGCGCAATTGTCGACGATCAATAATTTAATGTTCGATAATTTCATTTAGGATTGTTATCAAATATTGTTTAGATTCCATTTAGTATAGCGCAATGATTGAAAATTCTATTAATGGGCGGTCGATAGACGAAGCGATAACACAACGCTATTATCATACGCACAATGCACTAAACAATCATCAGATATAATTATGAGGTTATAATTGATTGTAATCGTTATCACGAGTCTGATTCGTTTCTACGGTAAGGGGTTAACAACCTTTGGTCACTAAAATTTGGAAATAATGTTACTTCGATCAGAGGACGAGTCCACTTTATTTTAGTATTAGAGCAAGGTCGTAACGTCGAGGACCGCGTGGGCGGAGCGAGAATAACATTCGCTTTTTTATTGGTCCGCGTTTCTCGTCAATAACTCGTGAACAAATCCGACTTGAAATAATCCGAGGAATCGGCCGTTTCAAGGGCTCGCGACAATTTCAAAACACCGCGTATAAACGTGGACAACAACTGACCATGTCTCTGCGCGCGCCCTCGACCATCGGCTCAAACTTGAAGATGAGGGACTTCTTCTCGTTGACCCTCTCATCGCCCTGCTTGCGACTGAACTCGATGGTCACCCTCATCATATCGCTGGTGTAGTTGTCGCCCTTGTTGGTCGCCGCCTTCTGAAACACATCGGTCACCTGCACGGAGCTGTCCTGCTCCGCCAAACGCATTATCCTCTCGGCGAAGTCGATGTTCAGCCATGACGGTGTCTCCAGGGCCATTTCTGAAATTGGAATTGGAATTGGAGAATTTCCCCGACAAATCATTGTTCTTCCCCGGCGCGTCAGCCAACGCGGAAACGATTCTTTACGGTAACTTATTGTTCGCGGCGAGATTTATCACGCTTCCTCCCCCTTCCTCGTTCTCTCATTCCTCCGTCCGATCCCTTCGCGTTTCAGCCGCACCCTCCCCACCGCCCCGCCCGCCACCGTCGCCTTTCCCTTCCCGGCTTTAAGACTACGAGCCCCCCGCCGTTCGAGTTTCTCGTCGTTCAGACAGCGCTGTTTCAATTAGAGACGTAATGGATCACACCGGAGGCCGATCACCTTTTCCTCCTCGATCGCGACCCACGACCCCGCGTGGACGCGTTTCTCTCTATCGGGCCCGGCGATATTTTAGGGAAATTTAGAGCGCGTCCCGCGGGACCGAGCGCGCTGCCTGGATCAGGGAGGATACACGGAGCCGTAAGGCGTGCCGAGTTTTACGGCTGGAAGGTGTATATCATCTCTGCGAGATTCTACGATAAACGTGCGTTTGACCTCCCTCGAACAGCGGTCGAAATAGAATTTATTAGTTAAATTCTGTTAGCGAACGCGATTTTTCGGAATTCGGAAATGTTAATTAAACACGGCGTTCGTGATTCGCGCGCGAGAGCTCGCGCTCCAACGAGGGATTCGCCAATTAATTTATTTCGCGTGCGTGCGATCGAAGATTGGTATTGTATTGATATTGCGTGCGTTATCGGCCGCTGGAAACGGCACGCGGTTTGCTGACGGTGGATCGCGGATGTTTGCCCGTTCATAGCTATCTCGATACGTGGCGGTCCGCTAGAAAATTTCAGGG
The DNA here is from genome assembly GCF_028453695.1 of Augochlora pura. Lineage (NCBI taxonomy): Eukaryota > Metazoa > Arthropoda > Insecta > Hymenoptera > Halictidae > Augochlora > Augochlora pura. The sequence continues at coordinate 14,055,111 of NC_135774.1, read as the reverse complement.
GATCGTTCCCGGTCGAGCAACCGGATCGCGAACGACGGTGCGGGAAAGTGGACGCTACCTTGTTGGGGACACGAGCGTGCTACCGGCAATCGGTTCGACCTTCGTCCAATGAAACTTTTGTAATATCTAATCTGTCGCGGGCAGTACGGTCCTTGAAACTATCTATCGTCGGCTAGCTTCTTTTTACGAGCTGTTCTGATTATTTCGAGAGTCAACGACCCGGCCGCCGTTGCGTCACGGATTTCGCAAGCGCCGTGCAAGACGGGCGGTGAAAGTCGAACGCGCTTCCATCCGTCAAAAGTTCTGGGAAGCGAGGGAAATCTGAAAAGCACCGACGCTGAGTGGACCGAAGGTCTTTTCAACGTTTCGTATAACAATTGTCTCATGTTGGACAGAAACAGGTGTTGAGTACAGTTGTGAGTACGGTTGTTGCACCAAGAACGTGGCTTTTGGGCAGGTAAAATTTTTAAAATTCGATGGCATTTAACAAAACTTATTGAAATTATAATTAGTATTTGCTGGAATTCGTGAAGATATTTTTTTTAAATTATCACAGTAATAATCGAACCGACGAATAATTATTTTAATTTTTCTACTCCCGCGATTCATGAAGATATTTTTTTTAAATTATCACAGTAATAATCGAACCGACGAATAAATTTTTAGAATTTTTCTACTCCTGCACACAGATATAACCATCTCTGAACTGTCTCAGAAAATCGCGATATAATATTCTTTCTGTTTCGCATGCATATCCGCGACCCGTGCACTTTTTCGTGCATTCTCTCTCAAATTGGCTCCGGTGCACTGAATATAAATTCATCTCTAAATCTGAACAAATAACGTCGCGTCGCCGGGAGACCGTCTGCGAGGCCTCATTAACCTCGCTCGAGATTGCGAAACGTTGTTATTCGTGGCAGATAGACACACGCGATTAGATAGAATTTTAATAGCGGATCAATCGCCGGCAGAAAATAGGATTCGCACGGACAGACGAAGCGATCTGTTATCGCGCGTAAACATACGACGGAAGATAGGTCGGCTGCGAGAAGAAATCTTGGAGAGACGACATTCTCGGGGCCTAATTTACGCGAGCGAATCCGTACCCGGATCGTCCTACGTTTCGAAACGATTCATCGAACGAATGTAGTTAATTGAACGCGGGGTTCGATGATTTGACAAATCGGCCCCCGGAGGGATTAATGATTCCGTTTATTTCGGTGCGGATGGATCGGTGACGGGCCGTGATGCATGGGCATTTTATGCGTGCGGGAGCGTAATATCACTGGGCGGAATGAGAGCGGAAAACGAGTTATCGTCTTTTATCCGGGCAAGACGCAGGGAGCTCTCTCTATCTCTCTTTCTCTCTCTCTGTCTCTCTTTCGTTTTATTCGCTCGCACTCGATCATACCGACGAGGAAACTTTCACTCGACCGGCTCCCGAAGACGGTCTCTCCTCGGACCTTCGCTCACTGGACGTCTCTCGCGTGTGGCTGCTGATCTAAGGCGACGTCACTACAACGACCCATACGGAAATGGGATCCCGTAGACGTCACCGAGATTACGGGGACCACCGGTTTTGCGAAATATTCGGCACTCTCCACTACGTGTCACACGTGAATGATCGCCAACGGTTCCGGCACTGACCTGCGAATAGGTATCGTAGATCGTCCACTCGATGGATCACTTCGCACTATTATGACTCCGTGAATCCGCGATACGGAGCGTGCCAGGCAGAATCGAAGTGTCGCGGTCTACACGGACGCCAGGCATTATTTATACTCTAACGAGAAGCCCCCAGACCGCAGACGTCATCTTATCGTCGGCACTCTCCACGGATAACAATCGGCACGAGCCCGGGAACCTCTCTCACGAATCTCACGGGTTCCCTCGTTCCGCGTTCGGTCACGCGTGCACGCCTACCCCCACTCCCCGGGTCGAATTTTTCGTGCACCGTTTATTGAACCATTTGTGCGTCGATCTCTCCTCTGCGCGGTGACTGACGCTGCTCCCTCGGCGTCTCTGCTTTCGTTTCTCGACTCAAACGACTTTCTGACGCGGACCGACGCGGTCGATGACGAACGGACGGAATATGGACAGTCTAATTCCGGGCGACGGCGTCGGCGATACGGAGCGCTCGTTTTCTCTCAGCTTCTTGTGGCACACTGAACTTTGCGCTCGTCGCGATTTTCTGATTCGATTGACAAACTTCGGGGACGCGGTGATCAGGGAGCATTGAGGAGAACTATCCTCGCTGGGGCGACGACAAGTTTCGACGCGGACGGAGTTCTTACTGAATGGGCCGAGTATTTAGTGTGGCGAGAATCGATACGCTGGGGATATTTAGTATCTTCGAAATGGACGCGTGAATGAACTGGGAGATTTTTGTGTGTTGGATGGGAGTAGTCGTGTTGCATGTCGATTAAAAGTGTAGACAATGATTGAAATTCTTTTTAAATATACTGGAAGTATTTAGTTTATATTGGATTATATTAGAATATAATCATATTAGAATAACATTTGGATTATATTAGAATATAATCATATTAGAATAACATTTGCATTATATTAGAATATAATAGGAATGAATATTAAGAATGGATAGTTAATAGTATACACTGGAAGTATTTAGTTCATTGTGAATGAAATTGTAAATAAATACATCGAGAGTAGTATTTTATACAGTGCGAATGTATACTGAAAGTATTTACTATATTGTGAATGAAGACATGAATTAATATACTGACAGTATTTAGAACTCTGTGAATGTATACTGAGAGAAATGAGTCAATACAGTGGCACTATTCAATTCCTCGAAATAAATCCAAGCATAATTACACCGAGAATGCATTAATATAACACATTGTATTAACGATCCTTGCTAAAAATCAAATGAAACTGATAGGCACAAGTAAATTCAAATTCCTCACGAATACATAGCAAGTATTTAATACCCATTGAAAAAGAGATCTCCCGCTAAAAATTCACAGAAATCTAATTCACCGCGAATACCGTGAAGCTACTTAACTCATCAACCATCTGTCAGACGAGAAGATTCGTCGGGTATGAGCCAGGCGAGGGTGTGTTAAGTCTCGCGCGCCATTTGATTAAACAAATAGCCGCGATCCCGCGGAATTTCGTCGGCCGCGAGCCGGCCGTAGCTACGGGCAGTAAAATATTTGTCGAAATTTAACGAGAGTTTTTACGCCGCTCGGGATTTAATAGAATTTTTAACGGAGTTTAACGAAGTTTAGTTAGATTGCGGGCATTGTAAGCTAGGCGCGGAGCGGCTCGTCGAATTACTCTGTCTAACGATAATTATAAGTTTTCTGGATGATTTCTATGACCTTTCCGGGGAAGGGGGGGATGGGCTACGGGAACAACCTTTTCCTGCGCGGAGAGAATGTCAGCGAGCCGTTAGCGTTATATACAGATACAACGGGCGTAGGAGTGGAAGGGCTTTTCTTCGAACTTCTTCCTCGAATTTTCTTTAAGACGGCGCGCAATTTTTCAGCATTAAGAGAGTTCCGGAACTTTGTCCTTCGAGGACTTTTACTGAATTCTCCTGGTTCCCCGAAGTGGCGCACTCGACCGAACCGGGACAGACGACGTGGAAACTCATAATGCCTCATCAACGATATTTATTACAGCGACAGGAATTACCCCTCCGCGTTCCCTCTGGTACGCGCGAATTTCTCCTCCTCCGACGCGTGCGTTTGTTTCGCGCGAAATGGAAATCGTTTGAACAGCTGGTACGCGTTTCGTAGCTGCAACATTAGTCCCCGCGTATCTCGATAAAAAAACGTAATTATGACATTTCGGAAAATAAACTTCAACTACCGAACAGTTATACAACAGTTCTGCCACCTAAACGTTCTATTATCTAATCGAGCTATTATTTACAACAGCAGCGAACTTGAATGAGGCTTTTTAGATAATGGAATGTTTCCAGGATGTTACACAAATAAACCTCGCGATAAGCGCCGCTTCGGATGTTGTTCTTTTTGTCGTTATTATGTCCACCTCGTGGCTTCTAAGTTTTAAACGCGGCAGACCTTGCGTCTAGAATCTTTTGCAAGCCGACAGCGGCGGTAAAGATAAAAATAAGAGGTTAAAGATAATCGACTAACGTAGTCGGAGCAAGTTCAAGACGCCGGCCTTGTGCTGTCCCCAAAAGGGATCGTGGCGTGGCATTCGGCGATTAAATAAAGATCGAGGGTTACGGCGAGACGTCGATAACGCTGCGGATCGACTAATCGATGCTCTGTCTCCAGCGTCTCGCGGTCGGACTCTTTTTGTTTCGTATAATTTATGCAACCGTGGCGGCCTGTCAGCGACTCCTCTGACAGTTCGCCGCGATTTGCATGTAGTTTCGTTATGAAACGAGTGTTGCAAAATGACATTGGAATTCAGTGCAGTGAATTTCAATGCGCAGCCGGCTGCAAGTCACCGGTAGGCGGCACGATGCGCGCGTATGTCATCAGGAATATTGTAATGCGCGGATCGTTCGCGGTTACAGCGTATTGTTTCCTCGGTTCTCGCGGGCCCGTGCGCGAGCGAGTTAATTCGTGCGACTACGGTCGACCAAAAATTGGGAAGATCCTCTCTGTCACGACCCTTGACTTTAAGCAGACGCGTCTTCATATCTCCGAGAAAAACAATGAAACTCGATACAGTAGACTTTGTGCATTTATGGCGCGCGAAGAATTCGAGATCACAAAGAGGCGTAGCAGTTCGAGAGAGAAGGAGGGTATCTCCTTTACGAAAGATTGCTCCATAATTTCGGACCGGTTAAAAAGCAGAGGGCAACGACCTGGACCCATCTGTTTTCCTTGGCTCTGCTGTGATAATATAGTGGGGGACACTGGCCTCTGGCGCACACATACACATGGTCCGCTATAGTCAATTTTCAGTTGTTCATCACTCGAAAGCGAAGCTTTGATTTTTTAAAAATAATCGAGAATTTTTATGAATATTAAACCAGAAGCTGCACAAAACACGAAGTATGATTCGATTTTCAAGGCATTTTTCGAGATAAATAAAACTTTTATCGAGATAAATCGTACCGGAGCAGACCTCTTACATATTCCATGGCTTCCTTAATTTAAAGAAGTATTAATTAAACCCTGAACAGTGTAGAATGAAATTATTCTCATAGCGAATTATAATTAAAAAGATAGTAACAAGCTAAATCTTTTGAAATCTAAAAGAATGCGTCTGGTCCAGTGTTAAGAATGTTATACCGTTCGAAATGGTGTCCAGATATATTCCTCTCGACCGAATCTCCTCCACGTAGGTAGGACGCCCTGTATTTCGTTCTATCCCGATGATAACGGGCGATCACGGTGTGCCGTCGATGCGGCCCAGGCGTGGCAGATTCAGGCGATCGCGCGGACAAATGACTCCGGTCACATCAAAGAACATCGCGTCACTTGGCGAACGTTAATCATCGACACGCCAGTGATTAACGCTGACCACCGGGAGTGCCGGCGCTGTATCACTACGCTCGAGCGACGAGCTCGCACGAACTTGAAGCGTTTACGTAACCGACCAACGCTCGCCGGCTCTCCGCGGCCCGAAGGAACTCAATTGAAGTTATTATGAAATTCTGCCCCTCACCCCCCTCCCACGCCCCTCGTCGGCCACCTAACCCTACAATCAACAGAAGTTTCACGGTGCATGCGCTAGTCCGCTGTCCACTATCATCATCTCCTATCCGAGGTGTTCCACGCGGTTTCGTAACCATAAATGCCGGCGGATAGCTGGGACGTAGAGGCCGGCGTTTCCACTGCTCTCTTGTGTGACTTTCCTCTGAAGGAAGTCGACGGAGACCCGGTGTACATCGGACTGCTGTGTTAACCGGAACACGGCAAACCTGTTCCCACCTTCGATGGACCGGCGGCGGCGCTAATCGATCTGCGCGCGATCATTAATCGACCGGTGTAAACACGGGAGGAACGACGGCCGTGATTCGAATGCGTAATCATTTCTTTTTTCCTCCGGGCGAATGTCGGTAGCCGCTCGGAACGGCGTACGTTTTCCACGTGTAGCATGTACACTCGGCGCTGCGCTGTGTTCACGAGGCTTCGATCACGTACGCGATTACACGACCGAAGGAGTTGCACAATTTCGTAACAATGTTTCATGCCTACCGGATTGTTTACGGCTCGAAATTATCGGAACTGAAGGAAAGATTATTAAATCGATCTTGATAACCATGTGAGCTCTGTGTACACACTGACGCGCAACATTCGGGCAAACTTTTTGTCAAGTTTGAATTCTTTCGTGATAAAATGTCCGCTGATAAGCTATGCGCAATATGTGGCAACGGGGTGTAGCCGTCGTGCAATATTTCGTTGTGCAATTAACAAGGCGTTATCGAAAGCTTCCCAACGTTCCGATTGGGCGCGTGTAATTACCGGATAAAGATTTCGCGGTTCTCGGAACGGTGATATATTGTATTTGCGTGTTGCGCGATTTTTTAGGAACATTACAACTGTACGGCAATTGAGCGTTGCTCTTATTTGGTTAGAATATTGCTTAGATAACTGGTTACCGTACCGAGATTATCGGTGCGAGCATACGGACGGCATTTATCATCGGTTTTTGCGATGCTATGTCTTCCGTATGAATCGTCCAGTCGAGAACTATAATTATAATTCGCTCGTGTACGTATTCAAATTATGTCCGCATTGTACTTCAATTCTTAGTCACGTCGGAAACTACCAACGTTTCCACCTTGTACTGTTTATTATTAAACCGTCTACACTCTATCGCCTCATCATGCCCATTAGAAACGAAGTTACATAAAACGAGAGAATTATGCCTCATTCCACGGCGATCGTAACAGATTCAACAATACAGTGAAATACTGGGAAGAACGATAGTTGATACTGTGTAAACAATATGGTCATGCGCGACCTCTAATAACGCCATAATTGAAAACGTTTCGCATTCCGCAAAAGAAGGTCAGGGTTACGCTGAACTGGTCCAGTAGATTAGGTCAGTGGTGGTCAGGCGAGTCAGTCGACGTTGAATTCGCGCATTCTGTTATTTCTCGCCGCTGTTACGTATCGCGCAGCGGCAGAACCGATTAAATCGAAGCCGAGATGAATTCTCGCATAGTCGCATAGTTATCGCATGGTAGTTCGCAGTTTCGATACGGTTCGGATCCGCCGACCGAAATCAATTCTCGTCGAATTCTTTCGACTATTCCGATACCGTCGGAATGCGTTGAAAGAGTAACGCTCCTTCAATTCTGACGATCTTCTTTCCCCAGATCGATTCCACAGATTTCTTTGAAAAATCCTGGGAAATCGGCCAGCGTCGAGTGTACTCAAACTTCGCTCGAATTTCCTGTTTCTCGCGCGGCTGAATCAAACTGGTTCAAGAAAGGGAATGCGGCTGCTCGTTCGCGTCCATTTAAACCGACCCCAAGGAAACGCCAATGTGAGCAATCGCTTCCGATTGGCCGAACGCTTGGGGGCCTTGATTAGCTGTTTAGTGCGAGCGCCGTATGGACGGGCATAGTATTATTTAATTTGACGTATTTTCTTTACGAATCTCGTGTGCTCTGATCTTAGTACGAGATGATAATGTAGAGTGTTTTATAGAAATTACTTGTGTTGTAGTTGTCTACAAACTTGGTACAAGTAAGGACAAGGTAATCAGAATGGCACTTGTGTAAGATCACAATGTAAAATAATAGAACTTGTGCAAGTGCATTTATACAGATCAATGTTCAAAAATAGGAACAGCTATTTCTTATACTCTATTTTGTACTGTATTGTTTGTGTGAATCTGTCAAGTACAATCATCATATATATCCTAATTTCTATCAGCTTTTGAAAAATTAAAACAAGGCCTTTTAATTTTCGAATTAAAAGGTTCATTCTCCAGAACCGATACTTTCCGACGCGACCCGCGATCATCGCCGGATTTATTAAAAAAACAGGCGACCTGCCAGGCGACTCGGTCGTTTTATCTGTCGACTCCAAGCCGCGTGACGCTCCGACAGGCAGCCGCAGCCTCTTCCGCGGCACCTCGAGAATGTTTGATCGACGTTATCTTTGTTCGCCGCGGAACAATGGTCCTCGGTCGACGAATCTTTTCGCGTCGGCGAGCATCCCTAGACGATAGCGGTAGCGAGCCCTGCGGCAACGGCATCGTGCACTATCGCCGGCATTCCGTATGGTTCATCGTGTACGTCGCTCGATTCGTCCAGCCTTGACCTTGCGCCAATTACAAGCGCGCGAACCGTCTTGTTCGTTCCAATGTCGGTGTTTTATTGCAACGTGAACTGGAAATTAGAACAATCATCGCCGCGGCGAAGGTCAAACCGTCGGTCTTGGCTGTTAGGTGAACAGAAGTTGTCACGATTCGACCATTACGAGATGGAATGCCAATTGAGTCTCTCTGGCGCGTGACTCGCGTGTTCCCACGTGTTCCCACGCGGAATGATTTTTAATCGGGAAGACGCTCCGTCCAGGCGAATGTTGCCGCTGGATATTGCGAGAGACGAGGATTGATAAAGCAACGTGCGGATACACGTGTCCTGTGACAAGCAAAACTTGAGAACCCTTTCACACGGTAATACGTGTGTAGTATTAATAGATACTGTACGGCAGAACCTCGCTTGACCAGTCCTCCAATCTTACAATTATCTATCGTTCAAACACGATTCAGATCTAATCAACTCAATCTAAGATAACCCACATGCAAAACGATTATCAATGGAGACACAAGCTTTATATTATCTGGATACGAAGTCACTCTACTTGATCTAGATAATCGACGTTACACTGTGTTAATCGAATTAATCGCGATATAATATTTTGATACTTGTATTACCAGATACCATGATTTCTTTCGGACGATGACATATGACCGATATCCATCAGTAAATATACATGCAATGGATTCGGTAGGGAAAGCGTCGTTCGTTCTTCAGTTAAAAATCATTTCATCGATATTATCGGACCATTCATCAAAGATTGATGAACCGAAATTATTTATTTCAATTTAATATAAAAGACGTAACGAAGGAGCAATAAATATGGAATATTGGATTCATCTCATGTATTATTCAAGAGGCTTTTAGCTGCCAGCAGTGGATTGTTTAATTATTTCATGATGTCTGCCGCCTTATTCAAGAGCTTTTGAATATTGTATACACTTCAACATTGTAAAATCACTCTGACGCGGCAGCCCATTGAATTTTCAATAGCGATAATTCGAACGCGTATTTAGAAAATCCGATAAAATTTGGAACGAACGAAAAGAATCGTAACTAACAATTAACTCATCAATTTTCTAGCATTTTAAGTAGCATTTTAAGTAGCATTTAAATGGAGAAGTAATTCTTGAAGATCACAGTCGACGCGTGTCTGTTTCGCGCGTTACGCTCTCGTCGCTCGAACGTTTGATAATAAATTATCGGGAACGCGCATATACAAGTCCACTGGATTCAATATTCCGTCTGCTAATTCCACTCGTAAAGCATCGTATCGACCGGATATCGCGGGTGCGCACGAAATCAATATAGCAATACGGGAATCATCGCGCGAGTTACCACGATGACGAACGCAACGTCGGCGTCAATCATACGAACACCGCAACACGTGCGTCACCCCTGTAAAAGAGCCACCCCGAGCTTAGAGAGGGAGAGAGAGCTTCATCGATCGACGATTAAACGGCGCCGATAAAACAGCGGCAAAGAAAAATCGTCGCTGCCGCTGCGTCGTATCCGAGCGCAATTTCCAGCTTAGTGCGCATTAACGAAATGAGAGAGAGAGAGAGAGAGAGAGAGAGAGAGAGAGAGAGGGAGAGAGAGCTTCTCCGGAGGTCCCGGGCCAAAAGCGAGTTGTTCAATTTTATTAATTGACCCCCCCGGTAATCAGTAATTCTGGCTATTCAATCAGCCGGCCCCGCGGACTTTATCGCGTGGCCTCGGTCCAAATTGTTGTATTAGCGAGAGGAATGCCGCGATTTACACTGGCACGCTTTGATACGCGTCCCCGCTGAATTATCGCAGCTATCGCGCAATGAAAAATTATACTGCCGTACACGGGGGCAAATTTACAATCGCCTCGGTTTATCGGCACTACCGTATGCCCGTCGGCCGACGCTTTAAACTCGCTCGATATACGATGCAATTTCGAAAACGCACCGGTGCCGCCGCCAATGCCGCCGCCGGGGCTGGAAACTTTATCGCAACGTTTCGAGGATAATCGATTTCCAAACAGCATCGTCGGTGCCGCCGCGAACATCGAATAAGACGATAGTCTCAAGAAGATTAGAATTCCGGGCTCTGTGTGTGTGTGTGTGTATATATGCGCCGTTGACCAACAGTTTCGATGGGCGACGGTGTTCGAACGCCCCGCAAAATCCGGGATTCGATTGTTAGATTCTGTTATCGCCGTGGTCCCAGTCGACCGCGCAAAACAACGGTTCCAGCAGCCGGGCTTGATAAAAGACCGCGGGGCTTCAACCTGTCATAAATATACACTTCCTGGATGATAATCGTCGCTGTTGCAGATCTTTTATTAGACACCGGTGTTTGCTAAATTTCGAGCAAACCTCGCGCCACTTCGGCTGTTTGGTCGAGGTATTAACGCCTTGACGTCGCCGTATCTCTCGTTACAGGTGCAATAAAATTGTATCGCATAAATAATGCATTTTAAAATGATGTTGACTTATTGCTTGTTACTTGATATTATTATTTTGTACTTTTTAATGTTCTTTTACTGATCATTATTTTTGAGTTATTACTATTATAGTTATTAATAGTTATTACTATTTATACCAATTGTTATTATTTATTTATGAAAAGAAATATTGTCTCTGAAACATTTTTCTCCAAAATAATACTTGCATCAGATTGGCGCAGTTTTCTTATAATTAATTATAGCATTCTGTCCAAAACTTCACGACTTTTAATTTTTTTATATTAAAGTATACATTCGGTTCTTGAAATTAGGAACAAGTAAAAGTTCTAGTTCCTACAGCTTCATTAGGAAAAATTCGAACTCCTCAAACATCTGCAAATAAATTGACAGCTACCTAACATTTCTATAAAATATACCGCTGCAAACGGGGCAACGTTTCAACGCCGAAACGACAAGTGCGCCCTAAAACTTCATATTTCGTAGTTTAAAACGGTCTAAGGCGCATCGACGCACGATCTTTCCTCGGTAGGTTACGACAGCTCGAACATCGGCTCTTCAGTGCCCAAGATTTAGTGACCCTTACACTCGCGATGACGGCACAGTCTCGTTTCCGAGCCGTACAGATCGGCAACAAAAAATCGCAGCCCAATATTTTCGATAACCTCCCCGTAAAGCGGAGACTCCGATCTAAAAATCCACGGTATTGCGGGTCCTCGAAAAAAATCTCCCGATCCCTGGCGACGGTTCGAAGTGTGCCCCGAAACCGAGTAGCTCGGAGAGTCATAAATTCTCGAGCAATAACAAACTCTCCGTCGAAGGATTTAATAAAGACGAAAAAAGCGAGTTTCATTTAACGAAGTCCAACGCCGCTTCGTATAAATAGAGATGAACGCCCGTAGGAACACCGAGCCCCATAATTAGCTAAAGGAGGCTCGTCGGTGAAATAGCTGGAGAACGAAGATCCAGGATCCCCCGTTAACGGGAATAAAAACGAACTGTTCCCAAAAGAATCGTTGCCGAGGGGATACAGGGGGGGTTTGGTGGATAGGGAGCAGCAGGCCAGGTAAGCTGGCAGCGTTACGAGGGACATTTCAGCCTCGCGCTTCCATCCGGCATCAATTCTCGTTCGTTGGACCTCGGGTAACGGGAGGGGGGGAAGAGGCCTTCTTCTGTTTGCGGCACCGGGGCTATCCGGCTCGCGTAACTGCGCGCGAATAAACTTTTACTGTTATCGCCGGGGGCATCGGGAATAGGCGATCCGAGCTCGATCCGTGCTCGAACCGTGCTCGATCCGAGCCGATGTCCCAATCGGGGGCTCGCGGATCGCTGTCCGGCACGTCTCGGCGTTCAAATATCAATAGGAGCCCCGTTAAGTCGTCGTGAAACGCGAACGATCGCGAGCACACTCGCAGTCTGAATGCAGTCGTTACGCTTCCACCCTCCGTGTCTGAGTTTATCCTCTTGCACGCCGCCCTATCCCGCCCCCTCGGCCACCCTTCCGCGTTTCCCTCTTGTCGCCTGCCTTCGTCCCTTTTCCAGCGCCGCGTCTCTATCGCGCTTCCTCGCTATCTCTCTCTCGCGCGCTTTCTCGATCTTCCTCGCTATCTCTATCTCTCTCTCGCTATCTCCTTCTCTCTGTAGAGCGTGCTCCGTGGTCCCTTCTCCGTCTTCCACGTTCTCGAGGGCCGTTTGCTGCTCGTTCGAGACAATTCCGCTGGAACTAAAGAGCCAGGATAGACAGAGAGATCAGCCACCGCCGTCGAACAAAGAGACGCTTTTCAATTGGAGCTACACTCGTGCGGGGATCGGAGAGGTATACGATTTTCGGGTGGCTTGAGCACGACAGAAGGAGATATTAACCAGTTGAATACAGCGTCAGCTGTTTATATCGGGACTCTCGATCGACCGCCGATCTATTGAACGATCTCTGTACGGGATTAACAATTACGAAGGACGTACTATAGGATGGCAGAGATAGAAATTACGAAATCCACAGTGCTTGAAAATTGACGAAATAATTTTATGATTTAAAATCATTGAAATTCGTTGTCTCGCTTTTGCGATCAACACTGTATTTTTATAAATGTGTTTTTATGCGACTTTGATTCGAATTTTAATGCACTCACTTAACGCTTTGCTGATGTATTTTATTTAGGGACCTTGGTGAAATAGTGACGCAATTAGAATTTCACTCGTAGCTAAAAGATCCAGCAAAGATGGAAGACATAGTAAACGAAGTTGGGTTTGAAGAAAAGTTCGAGATCGCGAAGAAAACTCGATGTGTCTCGCAGCAGGAGCTCGAAGAAGACGAGAAGATTTTGAGGGTTTAGTTCGAATCGATTTTAGAGAGTTGCTACCAAAATGCAATAAAACTGTAATAAAGTGGAGAATATCAAAATTTATAACGGCCGCTGTAACTCAGAAGTTGTTGAGGAAGTCATAAAGCGCAATTTGTCGTAATCGAATGTGTCAGGTAAGCGATGTCCTGTTGCGCAATCATTTCGAGTGTTTTCCGGATACTTTTACCTCCAATCACGTAATAACCTTCTATTATAGATCACGATACGAGGTTAAGCCGAAATTATTGAGCAAGAAAAAAACGTGAAATTCGCTGTTTTTGGACAATCATTGCGTGATAGATTTGATCGAATTTTTTACGGTTTCGACGAGGCTTAAGTAAACTGATAAGAATCGTTTTGTTTAGACTGGATTATATGATGATGCGCGTACTATATATACGTCAACATGTCACTTCGCATAGATGCGAGCATTAGGAAGTGTACTATGTATTTTCTAAATTATGGCACAGTATTAATAGCTCTATGTGACATCATTGTGGGCGACCATTTGTGCAATTTATCAAATCTAATAAGTGGAATAATAAGAATATAGTGAAGGTATAATAAATGCAATAAAAATATAGAAGTAAGAGAGAAAATACGAGACTGTAACAACGTTAGAAGCATTTAACTATATATTGTAATATTGTTGTCAGTTTCATACGATTATTAAAGCAAGAATCTTTATTTAATTTCGAATAGAATTTATCTAATTTAGAACAGAATTTATCTAATTTAAAATAGAATTTATCTGATTTAGAACAGAATTTATCTAATTCAGAACCGAATTGATCTAATTTAGAATAGAATTTATTTAATTTAGAATAAAATTTATCTAATTTAGAATACAACTTATCTAATGTAGAATAAAATTTATCTTATTTAGAACACCATTTATCTAACCCAGAACAAAATCTATCTAATTTACGACAAACTAACCAACACAAAATTAATTCTGACTACATGCCACAAAGATCCATAAACCATAAATTCCAATTTGTCTCGCAATAAGTGCATTTAATCCGCGCGCAAGTGCAGCTGAGAATACAATCTCTTAAAATTCGGCACCGTGATCAACGAATACCCGGAACCCACGCCCACAAGCATCAACAATGATCCCCGTTTGCACTGTCGTCTCAAGGTGGCCCCTTACACAAAAACGCGATAAGGTACACCACCGGTACTGATCTCGGAACACAGGCAGCACGGAGTGACTGTTGTTTTTTTTTTCCTCGACGGCGTTATCAGATATCGTGTCGCGTGCGAGCATCGCCGACGATAAATCTACGGCGAGCGATGCTCTGTCCGCCCGGAGACCCGTTACAGCTCGATCATAAAAGATCAATCCCTCGAGGCAGCCCTCCCGTCTCCGTGTATTCGCCGATTGCTTGAGCAAACTCGCGAGCAAATAGAGGATCGATCTTCCCTGAAAGGAGAATAAACGATGTTATGCCATTAAGAGCGGGGAGGGAGAGATGGTGGCAGGGAGGGAGGGAGGGAGGGAGGGAGGGTGGTGTACGGCCTTGAACGAGCAATAACTCTGAGGTTACGAGCGACGCGGCTCGAACGGGGGAAGAGCGAGGACCCGGCGAAGAAAATCGGCGTCCAAAGTTTCGACGCCAGTGGGTCAACGAGCGATAGTCTCCCGCCGAGTCGATTAGCAGCCGCGAAAATAGCCGAGCCGTAGATACCACAATCTCCTCAAACAAATTCCAGATATCGCCGACAATTATTTACGGATCTCTTCCGCTTCGGAAACGAGGCGGCAGGAAACACGGCGTTCCATTGATTTCACCATCGTTGACAGATGATAGGTGTGTTTGGATGCTGTCGCGAGACGATTATCGTACCTGTGTTCTATTCAATTTTATTCGATTTAATTTAATTTATTTTAATTTGATTTACTTTATTTTATTTTAATCTGATTTATTTTATATTAATCTGATTTATTTTATATTAATTTGATTTATTTTATTTTAATTTGATTTAATTTACTTCCATTTGATTTATTTTATTTTAATATGATTTGATTTATTTTATTTTAATTTGATTTGATTTACTTTCATTTGATTGATTTTATTTTAATTTGATTTAATTTAATCCTAGCGTGGACAACCGAGTGGCACTGCTCTATTTACGCATCGCTTTCTTATCTCTCCCGGCACAATATCGAAAAATCCTATCGGATTTCCATGCTTCAGATATTTTTACATTTATCTACGCTTTTCTATATAATGTATTTTATGTCTTTATCCAGAAGGCGCTCCTTCGTTATCGTCGCTTTGCCCTTCTGCGGCGAGTGAGAATTTCCTGTGAAAATTTCCGCTCGAAATGCCAGGTTCGAATTCTCGGCGAGGGGCGTGCGGTGCGCCGAGGGACGCGGAGTAGAAAACGATACAAATGGCAAACATGCACGCCCCGTAACAGGAACCCGACTTCTATTAATTGTTGTCATAGGGCAGATTTATGTGACAGTGCTATCGCGTGACCGGTTTCCGCGACAAGGTTATCGCGCATGCTGCGCCTCGTGCGCTGCGACCGAACCAAGAGTGCACCAAGATACGCGATTTCTATTTTCGACTTGCGGAGCGACGTGTTTCGGTATGTAACGCGTAACATCTTCGTTCGCAATGACGTTAATAGTTATTTCTGAGCAACAATGGGTTTATCGGCGAGAGAATGAACGTCGTGGATGATTTATGCACGCCGTTTCGCGGTTGCACGTGGGCGTAGATTGGCTTTTTTGAGCTTGAGACATCGCGTTTGCTTTTTTATTTCTTATTGAGTTTAGAAGTATTTTGGATGAGAGTGACCTATGGGGTTTTAAAGTAGAAGCTTTGCCCTTTAAAGTGAGCTGTTGAATGTTGTTCTAACATTTTTTGTGACGAAGTGATAGCACTTCGATTTTTGTTGTTATTTTACCAGATTTTATGGTCGCCGGGATTGCGATGTTCTATCGTTGACGGTACGCTTTTGTTTCGTACTTTGTGAATAATATAAATAATGGTATGTTCTTTGGGACGGGAATATTGCGTGATATAAGATCGGTTTCATTAGTTAATGAAATTTGTTGAACTCTATGGGTTCTTGAAAATCTTAGAAAATCATCAGAAGAGGTCCATTCTTATTAAATGAACTGTTATCGATAGTCCAGCGATTCTATTAAAATCTACTAAAATAATTAAGCTTCATCCAAAGTAGAGACTTTTCTGTTTCAAATAAACCAGAGTGCATCGTTGTGCCATATTTTTCCTCGAAGTTACGATTCCACGAACGTCGACGCTTCCTTATCCAGCTTACGATATCTCTTGTGAACTCACATGAGCAGCTTATGCTTCGTTCGAAGTGCGATAAAGTAACAAGAAAAAATCCTAGATTAATATTTTTTGACTCTTTCGAAAGAGAAAACTTCACTCTTTAAAACCATATTCGTTTCATTCACGGCAAAAATGTTTTCGTTTCCGTAGAATCCGACAAATTTCACTCCTGTGAATTCTTGGCAGTACATTCTCTGTTCAAAGTGCGATAAAATGACGAGAAATTCTGGAAAACCATAGTCATTTTTATTCACGAGAAAAATGTTTTCGTTTCCGTAGAATCACTCGAATCCGGCCAATCTGCTCATAGAAAGAATTTTCATTTCCTGGTCTGGATTTCCCGATAAAAATTTTCCAACAAAGAATTACACGAGTACATCGAAAGTACAATCTTCGCACTTGCAAATGATGTATATCCCGATGTATATCGAATTTTTTTCTAAACATTGCCTGTTATCGAGCATTCTCTCCGGACTCGGCAATTCCGCAGCCCGGGCCATCTCGCGGCAAAGCTTTTGACACGGTTTCGGGCCGGCTGCTCCACGGAGTATTATCGTTAATTTTACATTCGACGGAATCCCATGGCGTTTGGAATCTCGCGCGGAATACCCGCGCGATTGTCGGCGGCGTTTGCGGAACCCGTGTTCCCCGGAACTTGGCGCGGACTTAAGGTTTGAAGGGATCGGCGACGGCAGCTGTGTTTGGGAATTTCGAAGGACCCGTACCGTCGAATTTATGCGCATTTCAAGACCGAAGCGCCCACCGAGGAGGAGATTCCGATCGGTAGAGTGGTCTTGGCTCGACGAGCAGCACTCGACGCCGTTAAGAACTTGGCGGAATCGTGTTTGCAATGACTCCTCCCGGTCGGCTCGAGTGGCGCGGTTCGTGGCTCGCGCGGGTGGTCGGCTGCGGCCATCCCCCCCGATTTGTTCGAAGGCGATAGCGTATCCGGTGCTCGTCCAATTATTATCAATGTACGTTCGCGAAGCCCGATCTCGCGCGCCCGCCGATTCTTACGGTTTAACGGCGACGGTCGTTAGAGTCCGAATAATCACTCGATTTAACGACCGTCTGATCCGTTCGCTCGCGATGCTTCGCCAGAAAAAAATTCGACGTTTTCCGCTCGGGATCACTTTATGGCACCGCTCCGTCGAATCATACGTAATGCGGGGCGATAACGACCGCTGTCACGCTAGAATTTAGCGTTCGTTTGATTGAAACGGGGCAGCTCGGTTTCGACCTTATATCGTTGCCACGAACTCCCCGAGCATTACATAATTGCGCGACGCGGCGAGCATTCCGGATACATTTCGCGCGCCCGTCTTTATTGCCGGCAATTCTACGGCGCAACGAACGGCTCGTAAACCCAGCAATTCGTACTGTTGCGTCACACCGCGAGCTTTGACCGGCACTTCATTCGCCGCCGATCCGCGAATCAAGTTATCCTGCCAATCGACGATGCTTTTTGCACCGGGCAAAGTTACGGAGAGATTACGCGTTATGCAATAAAAGTATCGGCATGCGGTCGTTCAATAATTCTGCATTTTATGTATTAAAACAATTGGCCATTAGTCGTGTTTTCCTTTCTGTAAGAAACAAGGAGCGTTATTCTTTATTTGACAAATTTAAAATGACTCAGAGTTCGGTTAATTTATACTAGCTTTATAATTTATGTCACTCGTCTTTTTAATATCGTGGAATATACAAATTGCAGTTAATAGGTCAGAATTATCATAAATATGACTTACAACATGACACAACACGAGCGTATATTTCTTTTTTAAATAGTTCTTAAAACGAAGTCTTTCTATTCATTCACAGTTATTGCTGTCTTGCATTCGATCTATTCATTTTCTTCGCGAATGCAGAAAATTCTCGACCAGGAAATTAATTGATATTTTATTTATGAAATATTTGGTTACGTCTTCGGTACGCAGGAATCAGAGCGACGCACTGGAAGATTGAATTTCGGACGGTCCCCCGAGCAGAATTTCTGCAAGCTAATGCTCGGAAGGCTTATAGTGGCCGGCGAACATTGCGCCGGGGGCAAATTTGCGCCGGAACTTTAAGTCTATTTGATCCAAACAGCGGTTTAGGTCTGACTCGGCAAATTTGGATTGAACGCTAAGTCCCCGTCCGGGGTGGGGAGGTGGGGGCTAAACAACCGATCGTTCAAAGAATCCGCGATAAGCGGTTCCGCGGTGGGGGAAGGGAATATCACCGATAAAACGATGTAATTGCGAGCGGCCGTGGATTAATGGCGACGCTTTGTACACCGGGGCGTTTGTCAAGGGGGAACCTAAATAAACGATCGCTATCAAGTTTTGGAAGTCGAATCACGCTCCGTGCCCTACCGAAAGCCACGAAGTCCCGGACTCTCCCGATCCCGGAAACCGTGTCGCCGTTGAATGGGGTTGCGATTGCGAATTGGAAATTCCGCTTTGTACACTAATTGGCCGCCATTCTTTCGAATTAACCGCTCTCGAACGTCCACGGAAATTTGCATACTTATTCGAACCCGCCTAAAAATTCGCCGCGCTGAAAACGCGCCGCGGAATATTCCCTCCTATTGTTTTCTTTATTTTCAAACAATAAAATGCACGGCGAACCTGGCAATATTTTTAACGAATCAGACAACGACTCGCGAACGATATTGATACAAGATACATAGCTGGAAGGTTCGTCGACAGGTCGGGTCACCGTAAATGTTTCCAGGACGTCCATTAGCGCCGGAATTCGTCATCGGACGTCAGACGTTTCCCAATAATTCCGAGGCCGGATTGATCGCCGCGCGCTGCTCGCCACCGAATTAACAACCATAACATTTTCCAGGGTTCGGTTGAATCGATAACGCCCAGCCGAACGAAACCGGATGCTAGTCCCGGGGGGTGCGGCGAGTATTAATCACAGGTATCTCGGATAATCTCGCGAATTTCGGTGGCCAGATCCAGGTGTGTGTGTGTGGGGGTAGGGTGGGAGGGAGTGAATATTCTGGCGTCATCTTCAGCTCGACTTGGCCTGATTATACCCTATACCGGCTCGCGGAACCGTGAGTTAATGCACCGGCAGCGGCACGGGAATTTATGATATTCCCCTGTTAACTGCAGAACTCATTTAACGTAGCCCGGAGGAGCACGGTCCGACACGCAAAACCGTGGAGCCACGGGTTTGTCGCTTATCCCGCCTCGAAGTTTTCTTGCGGCGAGTCCGGGAATCGGGATTTGAACGTCTTTGTTCCCGGTTTCTTGGCTAATTAAAAAATGAGACAGTTTTTCTGGGTCGGAGACGCGCGGAAGTTTCCGTCAAAGGGACCGCCGCCGTCCGGGCCCGCGCTCCACGGTTTCTGGATCTTCGCGAGTCAAAGTTATCTGATTTTATTCGCCAAGAAACACGCCGATGAACTCCGTCGCCGCCGTCGTGGATCAAGAGAGAACTTTCCGCTTTGTGCTCCACCAGAAACAGCCGGCTCCCTCTTGTTCCGTAATTAATCATCGAGGCTCGACCGTGTCTCGAAAACTTGTTTACCCGCGGCGCGTGTTTGCCGATCCACAGTCATATCTGTCAGGCACGCAACGTTTCCTAATCCCCGTCTCTCGGGTCGCGAGAGTACGGGAATAACAACGAACGCCTGTAAACGGTGTAAACGAAGCGCGTGTTACGCGCGTACTTAGAATCGCTCGAAGACCAGCTGGCGATTTAACTCCTGCATAGACCGAGCAAAAGATAATTTAGTCGTAATTAATTTATAATAAACGGGCAAGGTATATTTGCGCAGACTGCTGGAGCTTGACGTTTATTTTTTTTTTCCAAAGAGCTTAACGAGTTGAACGGAACACGACGTCCGATACAGTTTCAATATAATTTCTTGTGATATAATTAAACGCTTTCGCTGTTTTTAATTCCATTTCTGTCGTAAACGCGCAAAACACTATTGCCTCGATTTATGACAGAAATGAGAACTGTGGAAACGAACGAAAATAGAAATGTCGATGTGCAATTTTCTACATATTAAGGTTATTTATTTTTATATACTATTTATCATTATTAACAGTTTCTCTAGTGAAACGAGATAATTTACATTTTTCTTGCATCGACTTGGAAAAATCGAATAACATTTTTATTTGATAGTTTAATTTATCTTCTCGAGAATTCAAGTCCGTCTAGACTAGCGATAAATATGTTTTTAATATATGAAAAAACCATAGCAATCGAAGAAGTTCTAATCTTGCAGTTGCGACAATAGTTGCACGATAGTTGCGCGATAACGAAGTCGGCGGGTATAGGAATCGATGCGGTATCTAATAACAGAGAAATTTTTCACCGGCGATTAGACGTCACGTTGATTATCAATCACGGTCCCGCGATGTTTCTAATTGCCGGCTCGAATCGTTCTCGCCGTTACGATGCAACTTTTTAATATTCCCTAAACGAGCTTAACGGGGGCCCCCCCGCGCCGAATGAAAACTGCACGTTAACGATCCCCCCGGCGGCGAACCGGCATCGATAGAATCCGTGATTTATATCGCGGGAACGCGCGATGCCTCCGCAATAATCACGTTCACCGTAAATATATAACATTCAGCCGGCAATTACCGTGTAATTACGACCGTTAGAGGAAAGCGTGGCCAGGCCGGATGAGAGACCGGGTCCACTATCGAGCAGTCTCCAGGCGATTATTAGGTTCGTCATTAATTTCATTCGGTGTCCGTCACGACTGCTATCGCGGCGTAATAGCCCGCGCCGTGTCTCTCGCCGGGGGTTTTCTCAATATTCATCGCGTCGAAAACAATGACTCTCTGGATACGCTAATTGCCGGCGAAGTTGTCACGCAATTCATCAAATTGCCGACCGACATTATTGCAGAAACCAGAAACGGTTGCGCAATCGCGCAATTATCCCCGCACGTGACGTTGGTTTTATCGTTTCCGTGCGACGCATTGCCAAGGACTGTCAATCTCCCAGCACGGCGTCTGTTGTACGAATCGCGATAAAATAACAACAAATCATTGTTGACGAACGCGCTCATGGCCCGTTCGGAAGTGGAGACTTTAACCTATATTACCAGCACAGTTTCGATTCCAAACGCGTATTTTTAAATATTTATAATAACGCGTCGATGTAGAATATATAAGACGCGGAGCGTTTCTTTTAATTTTTTAGTTATCATCGAATCCGCAAGCATGTATAAAATAAATAACTTTAGAGCTTCGAAGAAAGAAACTTCGCGCCTTTAAAATGAATTAATCTGTGTTCTGCGGTGTTCTTGTTCTACGATTTTTTTTCACGAAGTTACAGTACATTGAGTTTCGTAAAATTGTTGCTTTATCGTTTGACACCGCGAAACTCTCGAGTTGAACTGCTGACGGCGCGCTTTTGATACTCGCTGGCACAAAGCGGCGTCAAAAAATCGCAGATCGACGTTCTTGGAACCATAGGAAAGGGGAAACTTCGTGCTACAAGACCAAGTACAATGCAATACACTAAAAAATTTTTTACTGGACTCAGAGGTATATACATCTCAGAGGTTTACGCATCTCAAAGATATACAAAAATGACAAATTCGTCGCAGGATAAATACTGTTAAAAAACGCGTAAATACGAATTGCAAAAAGATTCAGCGCCAAGATAATCTTAATGCCCTCAAAGCAGAGCTTTCCGTCTTTAAAACGAGCCAAGGCTCGCTACGATTCTCTTTGACAAAAACAGTAATTCAAATACTGACATCTGGTTACTCAAAACGTAGCAGACTTCGTGAAAATATTTCCAGCAGACTTTCCATTAAACGCCTATAAAAATACACGAAAAAGTCGTGTATAAAATTGTTCAACCTCCTTCTAGATTGATAATTATAATCACGAAATCACGATAAGGGTAGAGGAATCGACTTCAGCAATTTGCAATTGCTCCATCTGTTGATCCATCAACAAGTGTTCACCTCGCGGAATTTTCTTCGTCGGCCGATCGAGGAGCCGGGCAACAGATAAACGCCGGTTATCGTCGATGAGCAGCTGATACGGTCGCGGCAGCAAAGCCTCGAGAGTTTAATTACGCCGTCTTACATCGGCAGGCCACCGGCGAATCCGCCCGCAACCGCATCTCCCGCGAGCTTCCTTAGCCGACCGAGAAACTTTCGAACTGGTCCCTCTCGTAGAAGGGCGGTTCGCCGCCGGCTGTGTAACTTGCAGCTGACTTCTTTCTTCGGCCGGCTAATACGGTACGCATGTATAATGCAACGGGGGGCTACGGTGTCTTTTGTCGCATCCGAGAGCCGATTTTTTAATCAGTCCGGAGATTGAGCGTTCTTTCTTTGGCCACAATGTCGCCGGATTCACGGCACCGCGCGGACTTAATCTCGAGCCTCGAAATAATCTGGCGGCGCGATGAATCAACGTTGGCTCGATGGACCATGTAAATTTTACTCTCGCGTGGCGCCCAGCCAGCCAGTTCGATACCGTGGAAGACGCCGCCGGGATCGAGAATTTTGGTGTAGAGCCGGCAAAACATCGGGCCGAGTCTTGTTTCACAATTGGAGCATTAACAGCAGACTCCGTAGGAACCGCGCGCTACTTTTTGGTTCCGCCCGTGGCTCGTCGTTAGAAACTGTCCGAAAGGCAGACACTGTCTCAGCGGCGGCAATAATTCACGGAGGACAGCGGGGCGGTGACGCTTCTTTCTGGGAGACACCATTGTGCTGCCTTGCTTGCCACCAGAATCGTACACAACCTCGTCACTCGCGGATTCTTGCCGTTTCTTTGACGTCGTTCGCTTCGCAAAAACTCCGACTGAAAGTGATAACCAGCAGTAAGGGATTTTTCCTTCTTTTTACTAATTCTATTCATTAACGCCAGCACCGCGTTACAGACATTTCGAAACCGTAAGAGACGAGTAAAGCTCTACTTAATAGTAATTATTATAACACGCGATTTAAAGGGACCAGCACTTGTTTCCCATGTTACCTTTTTTATGGAATATCAGAACATAATATTAAAAACAATATAACTTTTTTTAATAAACTTTCAACTTCGCAATTATTCCTTCTTTTGTTTCAAGTTAACTACTACGCTGCCGATTTAATTCTGTTATTACATTCAAAGTTATAATAGATTTCGACGCGCATATATTATATGAGTCAAGATTTTCGAATTTATTAATGTCACTTTGGGTCTAACAGTTATAGCAAAATTCGAGGGGTAGGTTCGCGAAGTATTGTCCCCGAGGAAAGGGTTGCAGCATCGTGAAGCGGAGAGAACGGTCAGTGGATGATTCGACCGTTGAACGGTATTCGATCCGCGTTTCCGGCGCTCATAGAAATTTCGCCGGGTAATTAAGGCGGTTGACACGCGGCCGGATTAAACTCTCTCGCAGCCGGGCATTGTTATTTCGCCGCGCGCTACCCGATCTTCCGGTGTCCCCGGAGCGGCTTAAGCCGGGCTCTAATCTGTTCCGCGTCGCGCAACTTCCCGACCGCCGCCGGATTTTCGCGACTCGGAACGATTGCGGAAGGGACCGAGAGGCGAACGCGTGTTCGGAATATTAATTGGCGCGATCGCGAGACGCGGGGGCGGAACGTGCCCGACGGGGGTTGGGGGGAGGGGGCCTCGAGGTGCGGGGCTTGTCGTAATAACCGGGAGCGTATTCGCATGGCAAATTCAGAACCCACCTGCACCCCTTCCTCCCCGCCGCCGCCCCTCTGCCCGAACCTGTTCCGTTGATCTCTCCGGCATCTGATAGCATTACTAGCTCGACGGGAAATAGACCAGAGATGTCGAGGCTCGTGTCAGTCGACACTGTGTGTACGTTCCGACGTGTGTTTGCCGCACGTTCGGCTCTGTCGAATCTTTAGGCTCGAAACATACTTACGTGATAAGCTAGACTCGTCCTAACAGCACGCTCCAAGAGCGTTCTAGGTAGAAATTTCTTGGGGGATATGGTGAGACTTTTATTTTTCATTTTGATCTATGTGCGACTTTTGCCGATGCAATTGTGAGGATTTTCTGATTAAAAGGAGATCCGACACGATATACTGATTTTTATGGCAAATGTTAATATTGACTTAAATACTTTAGGAAATTAGTGAAAGGATATTCCCGATGAATTTTATATTTTTTAGTTTATTCAGGTCATTTTATGTTTCTCATTTATATTTTATCTGAGCACTTTATTTGACTATAGAGTGACCGAGTTCCTTTTATTTATTTCGCAACATAATGTACTCTATAGTCATCGATATAAACTTTGTTATACTCTATGATGTTTATTTTTTAACAGAAAAATTTAATACATATTAGTCAATGAATAGAAAAATGAAATACAAAATAATTAATTTCGAAAACTCCTTCTTTAATCTCTTAGCTGCGTGCGGCGAGTATCCTCGTCATAAGGAAATGGCAACTTTATATCTTACGATCTTACGATTACAGTATGATCGACAAAACGTATAATGAAATCTATCGTTGCAGCTAAGTGGTTTCGAATAAAAATCTAAAATAATCTGCAACGAGTTCTAACCCCAATAAAGAAATTAAATTAAAATCGGATCATTTAATTGTGTCCCGTGAAAGGCAAAAGTGATCTTCGATAAATCGAGGGTGGCATCGATCGGCTCGGTTCGGGGATCCGCTCAGAAAGCCGTCCGAGGCCCAAAATGAAATCCTCGGCTACAAGAGGCTAACACTGTTCAAACGATCAGCTCGATTTGCAGATTTTTTTTTTCCCGGGCATCGACCGGCCGAGCACGGTTCGGCTCTCGCTGTGTACCGGATTACGCAAGAATACCGGGAATAACAGCTTCAAACGAAATTGAAACGCGGCCGCTCGGAAGCGGAACCGTGTCTAGTTTAATTTGCCTCGGTTCCCGCACCGCACCGTAGTTGCTAACAACGTCTGCCCGGTGTAGACGTTGCAAGCCAATCCCGAATAGTTGCAACAGCGTTAGGGGGGTGGGGGTGGGGGCGAGAACGTCGGGCCACCGGCTTGAACCTGGCATCGGCGATACCGCGTCCCTTATTGGTTTAAGAAACTAACCAGACGCCGCGCCGACCGTAGACCGACACTCGATCCGCGATCGAGAAATTTTCGGAATCTCGATCCCCCCTCCCATGAATATTCAAGACGAACAACTATTTAATCGACCGAATGGATTATACTTACCAAAGAAATAGTTCTATGAACGGAAGAAGATTTGGAGTGGGGTGGCTGCCATAATTGCTGAGAACCTCTTTGATCCCCTAACTAGAGCCGCGCGACCCTCTCCCCATCTTTCTCTGGCCCCGGCGCTTTCTTGCCGATTTAATTTCAGGTAATTTCAGCCCGGGGTCCGCGGAACTTCGTTTTAAATCAGGGTTTCTATCGACGGCAAACTGTCGGTTGTTTCGGGATTTTCAATCTCGCGTGCACGTAAGATCGACGGGCAACGTTCTTCGACGCCTCAAAGGGGAATTAGGGATTCAAGGGAGAGGGCCCCCGCGGGGTCGCATAATTAGCGTGATTAATTCAAATCTAAGGAGGAGGCAAAGAGACGTGAAAACCCTTTCAGTCGGCGCCGCCCTCGATTCTCATAGGCCCAGGTTTTATGTAAATAGACGTGTGTAAAGGGTAATGGCTCTTTCAAGTATTCCATTAACCGGTATCCACTCGCCTGAATAAATTTAATCTCTAAACAATTTGGCTTATTAATATTCACGACTCATAAATAGCGTCGTGTTCCTCGGCCATTCAGCGGTGGCACGGCGACGATCGCTTATGTCGTTATAATATCGCTACTTGGGGGATGTCTTGAGCAAGGATTTCCATTTCGAGGAAAATTTCTTAATACGGATGATGTATGGAAGCTGTTCAAATTAGGGTGATTTTCAGTCATTTTTCTGTAACGTGAAACGTTTCAATTTCTACGAATGTCCTTTGGTATTTCAATGCACCGTAATTTTCTTTTCTAATCAATGTTTACTATGTAACATTCTTTTCCTTCCATTTGCACTAAATTATAAGAAAAAGAAAGGAATAATTTTTGTGTAACACTTTTATTTTGATTATGCAAGGTTCATAGTTTGAGTAATTAATATTATAAGGTAGCCAAAAATTGGGAGGAGGGGTTACTGCAGTAATTTCAGCTAATTAAAATTATTGAAGAAAGGAAAAAGATTGCACTTGTCTGATCTGTAATAACCAAACCATGTAACAAAATTTCACATAAAGTTCGGCAGTCTATATAATCTTCTATTTTCTATTTTACCCCCAGTTATTTCTTTTTACATCTCTCCATATATTATTCTCTAATGAAATCTACGTAAGAAAAAGTTATTTTAATTGACATGAATAAATTAAATAATTTATCGTTACCTTAATCTACAGAAATTATTAAAAGTGAGGTTTATTATTATATTATTAGTGAAGTATATTATTAATGTACCTCGCTAATCTGTAGGTAAAATATCAATATAGCTATATTAGGTATATTATAATATATTAAATATTAATTATTATTACTATATTTATTATATATTATAAATACAATATACATTTAATATAGGTATAAAAATTAATTAATTCTAATATTATAGTATGAATTTACTAATATATCATCAACACACCTACCTAATTAAGACAGCGACGAATTTCGGTCCTCGGACAGTCCTCAATTAAAAGTCATTGAAATCCGTGCGACCCGCTCTCCGCGGCACGATAAATTCGACAAGATAGCACGAAGAAAATATTCTATGCGGCGGCGTACATAAATAACGGTGAAAAAGGGTTGGCTTGTAAACGGAACACGCGAGAAAAGCCAGCTTCGACCGCGCAAGAGCGTTTCTTTACATTCCTCGTTGATCTAGCGCGGCGGCGAGCGGGACGATTTACCGCGATCTGATACAGTCTCCTGCGAGGGGAGGGGGCGGCGGCGGCGGCGGGAGGAGAGGAACACGCCGCCGCGATCGGCTTGATTTACGAAGGGGTAAAAAGGTTCTCGCGTTGCCTCGGTAATTCGTTACTTATCCAACGTGGATAGGGGAATCGTCGTTTCTGCCCTTTCATCGAGTGACCAAGCGATCCAACCGCGCGGCGTCTTCCGGCCTTTAAACCGGTGCAGGGGGGTGGAGGGGGGAGAGGGAGGGTGGTTGGGAGGCCATTTATCTCCGGCATCGAATGACCCAGCGTCGGCACGCTTCCGGTTCTCGTGCCAACGAGATTTCAAGCGGAGGAGGCCGAGAGTCCCGCGCCCACCCCCCCCCACCCCCCTCTGCCCCCTTCGCCCGGTACCACCGTCTTTTTAGCGGTCGGACGCGCGGAATAGGAGGACGAGCCTGTGAAAAGACCGAGGGCTCCTCCACGGTTTGCGGCGGAGTTGTCGTCGGGATGGTTTGTAAAGGGGGCGCGAGAGGAGACACCGCGGGAGAGAACGAGGAGGAGGGGGAGAGGGGGGAGTCGGAGGCGAGAGCAACGTTGTATTTTTCTAAAGACGCCTTGCGCTTCAGCCAGCCGCGAAGCGGCGCGAGCGCGAGGAAACCAACCGGTCTCGCCCACCTATATTTACTCATTTTCTTTTGGCCGTTTCTCAAAGGGAGCGTCGCCTTGGTCGTCGCTCGGCGTAAAAATGCGCAGCCATTCCGTCTTGCCTAAAGGCTTAACCTCGCGAGCGGTAATCCGCAACCACCCCGCCGCAAGCCCCGCCGCGCCGTCTCGTTTGGCACCCTCGGATATCTCGAAACGATTCGAGGGCGCCCCCGCACACCACTATCGGCGATCTCGCTGACGGTAGATTTTTTCGGAAGCGCGATCTGGCGGGGGTCTATAAATAATTCAATACTATTTTTATACGTTTATAAATTGATCAGTAAAATATAGAACGGTGGAGGCACATTTTTGTATCTTTAATTTATTTTTGAGTCTGCATCGATTCACGGACATACGAATCAGCAATGATACTTTATTTGTTATAGCACTAAATGAGTCACGTTTATTATCTTCTCGAATTTAATATCATTATATAAATAATTAATCTATGCCCATTTCATTTAATAAAATTTTCATTTATAATATTATAGTGATGATAATAATTCCTGTATTGAAATAGTATGTAATCCCTATAAAGAAAATACAAAATGATAAAACATTAAAAGCAATTAATCTGTCGAAATAGAATTTGTCAAAAAACACCCCCGCCGCGGGTACTACGTAATTATTAATTTCGAAACCGCTATAATTACCGCGAATTTCGTCGCGGCGGAAACGTCCGCATATTTAAACGAATTTAACGACGGTGTCGCATCGCGGAGAAATGGCGCGGCAAGTTTTACAGCGGGGGCATTACTCCCTGTTTGAAATGAGAAGAATACAGTGGTAAATTCTCGCGGAAAGTGAAGAATGCAGGGACGGGAACGTGACAAAGATCGCTCCGCGATATTGCCTTTTAAAGTAATCTTGTTGACCAATTTGCGGGAGAGGTGTCACGCGCGCACGTGCGGTCTCCCGACAATAAACAAGATTGCGACAACATTATTGATCTATCGTTCATTTGCAGATCGAAAATGCCGGGGCGACTATATTTTTTTCTCGAGACGTCTCGCGATCCAGCCACTCGTGCGTTATCGCTGGTAAGATCTCTGGGCTATCCACGATCCAGAAGATATCGATCTGTTGCCGCGATCGATTAAGATTATCGAGCCGTACGGAGATTAAAAGGCTCTTCAATCCTTATCTGTTCTGTCTTCCGTAGGAAAACGCGCGCGTAAGTTTCGCCGAGGGGAGGATTTTTCAGCGAGACAAATCATTTCGGATACAAAAGACCGGAAGATAGGGATCCGAGTGGCCCCGTCCTTCTACTCGAGGATAAATGGCCGGGATTTACTGTAATGGTAGACAATATGTAATGCGTTTTTGTCGCACAAACATGCCGGACTGTATGTATTTAAAGAAAATCTTCTTGGAGACCGGGACCAGAGATAGAGAGAGAAAAAAAGAGAGAGAGAGAGAGAGGAGGGACGAGATATAACGAGGCGACGAGACGATTCTACGGACCATAGTTCTGCAAAAATGGCCGAAGTTAGGGGTTCGTTCATGGTCTGCTGCCTTCCTTGGCACATTCGCCTCGTCTGCGCCTTAACTATTCCAGAGTCTTGCCTCTCTCTGCCCGTAGGAGTCGTCCCTATTGATTCTCGGGCCACGGTCGGGCTGATTTAAAATTTGGCAGTGGCCTCGGGGAAACCCTTGTCTTAACCAATGTTTGTTCCTTCACTTATATTCAATCGTTTCGCTGTAGAAACCCTGCCGACTTCGTTGTCTTTTATTGTACTTCGAGATGCACCGGACTGCAACAATACTGCTGGACTGTGCATCATGTTGTCGTTACCGTCGGATTGGAGGTTTCGTGCATTTATGGTCGGAGAGATCGAATGTGAGACAGTGAGAATATGCGTGTGATCATTTTTAACATATTTTACTTATTAATGCATTTATTACCATTGATCAGTGATAACTATGATTTTATATGTAAAGAACGTCAAAATAATTTCGTGAATATAATTACTAAAATAGTTTCTCGTTGACATTTTTATTATATTTTATAAAATGTGTTTGGTAAGGTAAATATAGTTAATATAACATACTTGCGTTAGTCTCATATTCTGCAATTAATAAAGATATGTTCTATGCATATTCTCAGTTTTATACATTTTATAAAATTTGAAATTAAATAAAAGATTCCTTCGTCGATTACTAAAGTAATTATTGTAATAAAAGAAGAAAAATGCTACTATACTATTAATTGATACACCTCCTTGCAATTGGAAAATTTACACACAACATAAATGCACGAAGATCTGCAAATCGTTTTCACAAGTTACGAACGCTAATTTTCCATCGACTCTCTAAAGTATTATTGACAAATGAAACGAGTGTTTGCATCTATCATGTATAACACAGGTAATTGCACAAAACTCCGCAGTCTAGCCAACATCGGTTACAACTGCATATTTTATGTATTTATGAGAAAGTCCAATATAGAAACCACGAAACACTAAAAATATTTCCATCGTTCACAAATGCTGAATCCTTTTCGACCAATTGAAATTAATAACAGACGGTTTCGCCGATTCGAGACGAGGTTTCGCGTCGCATGCAAATCCTCGGTTTAGTTGTCGTTAGCCGCGGCGCTGCAGATTTTATGCATTTATGACAAGAACCGGGAGTGGAGGAAACTCGAAACAGTAAAAATATTTTTCGCCATTTACGAACGCCGGACATCCCCTTTTCAACCCATTGAAATTAATAACAAAAGAAAGAGACGTCTGTGCCAGCTCGGTATCGTGCAAATAATGCAGCCAAGTTTCACGTTGCATAAAAATCCACGGTTTGGTTATCGTTACCATCGAACCGCGGATTTTATGCATATGTGAGGAGAACGAACAGCTCGAGGGGGATACAGTAACAATTGTACAGGACTTAAAGATAACGAATCCTTACGAGCTGATTAAAATTATCAACATAAGAATGAAGTGTTGGTGATATTGTCGTATGTATTATTGATGAAGTTAAATTAATTTGTAATGCAGTTTTAATGCAGTTTCCTAAAAATTGTTTCTTAATTTAATGCACTCGTTCAACAGTAGAATAATGAAGTAAAAACGACTGGTTTCTAATTTTTCTTTTGATAATTCTCGATAGTATAAAAATGTTCTTGATAGAAATTTTTATACAGATTTTTTCGTCCAAGTATATATTATAATAAAAATCGTAGAAGGTTTAAAGAAATATAATTTTGCTACTGTTATAAAGTGATAGACATAAGTAATGTCTAGGGCGTCGTAGAAACCGCAAAAGGGTAAGCAGTTTACTGAAAATCTAGTAAAAAGACATCTCTAGCAAATAGCGTCGGTCGAAAACAAACAGACGAAAATATGAATTTTAAATATTTGACCATCCAAGTCGTAAGAACCGGGGGATCACGGCGCGACTGTCGAAGAAGCTGGCGGAATTAGAAGTAGCGACCGGGTCTCGGAAATAAATCGCGGTTCTTGCTTGCGGAGCCGGTCGAGTCGAGGCGGAGTGTTGCCAACGGCGGAAAAAGTCACGCGGGAATCGTCGAAACAGAGGGGAAACACGAGACAATACACGGCGGAGCTTCGAAGGATTCTTTTTGCCGCGGTGCCCGGGACCGGCTGGCTCTGGTATCCTCGACGAAGCTCGGCTTGTTCCGTCGTGGTCTATCGCTCCGGCCGCGCTGGCAGCCGCCGAGAGCTTTCCGTTTACGACGGCGGTCTTCGCCATCGATTCTTGTTTCGAGGACGACGAATATCCGGGGGCTCTTCCCGCCACCCTCGCCCCCCCCCCCCCCGCGCTTCTTTGCCCGCGAACACGCTCGGAATCGTATTTCGGACGCGGCGAAGAGTTTAGGAGGCCGCAGCCGCGATACGTTTCGATCGCCAAGCCGACGCGCGCGGTTTTATGCGCTCGGCCGACGCGCGCGGTTTTATGCGCTCGGCCGACGATAAAGAAAACAGCCATTCCCTATTCGCGAGTATCTCTCCCCGGCCCCGAGATTACTCGATGCTGATGCACCGTTATATGCATCCGTGATTCCCTGTGCGGCGGCTTCTCCGTACACTAAATCTCCGACGACTGCGAAACACGTGGGGAATGGTAATGTCGGAGTGTAGGATACTTAGGAACTTTTACAGATTATATTTGAATCGAGCGTGTCGGACCGTGGCTGGCTGTGTCTACTTGAACGTGGTGTTGAGCTTGACGATGTTCGAACTGTTACAGTTCTGCTAAAACGAGGCGGATGTTCGTGAACTTGGACTCGTTTTAAAGCTTAAGGCATCTACTTTCTTCGTCTCTAACTCATTTCAATAAAATATTTTTTTTCATATTTTTTCATCAGCGATAAACCAAAATGAAGATACAATTTCGTTTAAAAATGCTACAACTTTATCAGCCTCCAAGTCTTTGAAAATTTTTTGTCTTAAATAAATTGACCATGGATTTGAAGATTGAGGCTTCCTCTTTCGAATGGTTACTCAAAATTTGTTGTACGATTTTTTCTAGTCGATTTATGAAACAGAAACGAGGAATGAGTTTTGTCCCACTCGTGTATCTGGTATCATCGCGAACGCGCCTTTATTCAATATTCAATAAAGTGACGAAAGAAGACCGTATATAAAATTTTAAGGGGTCATTGTAAAGAGGAGACTCCGGGCTTCAATCCTGTGGTAGGATCAGTCACGAAAAAATTTTTCAGTGTATGTGCCGACGTCCCAATCCGTAGCATTTTCGAGATAGAGCACGTTTCCAGTTCACCGCCTGATATATTATGCGGGAATATGTTGCATCAGAATGAACGATGTCTCGCGGAAGTGGAAGCTCCGAGCTCACTTATAACAGTTTATAAACCTCTATAGACTATATCTGGAAAAGTATTACCATCAGAGAAGATGCAGACTTGACTGTGCATTTTACGCATTTATTACAAAAATGAGAAAAGGAAATATATAACAGTAAGAAAATTCAAAATATTTGAGATTTTAAGTTTTAAGTTTTTTCTTTTTAAAGTCGACTCAACAATTTTTATTTCGTTAAAAA
This sequence comes from Augochlora pura, assembly GCF_028453695.1. NCBI lineage: Eukaryota > Metazoa > Arthropoda > Insecta > Hymenoptera > Halictidae > Augochlora > Augochlora pura. Next base: position 14,022,216 of record NC_135774.1, on the reverse strand, counting down.
TAACTATACCGTAGATTTTCATAGAAATTAAAAACTGTCAGCGTCAATTGCAAAACATAGGATCCCAGTGCAATATTTTTCCCGTTTTTAATTATTTTAACAGGTCGGAATTAATAGGTCAATATTTTTAGATACTTCCAACCCTTCCATTATTTCTGCCCGTAGATCTCGCGCCATAAGTGCATGAACTCTTTGCCTAGCTACAACATACCGCCAATATCTACGGTTTCATTGGCCCGGAGTGCTCGAATACGTCCAAGCCTGCTGCAAATTCGAAACCGTGCTGGCATCGAGCCGAAGACCAAAGATTTTTCAGGGAGCAGGGAATAGAAGCGCGATCGAAACTCGAGAAGCTCTATAGGTCTCTGTTAGCTAGTCTGCTGTTTGATCAAGGGAACTTGATAGCTCTCCGGCTGAAACGATCGGCAGGCTGTCGCGACGCACGCGGTGCATCGGACCGGCTCGAACAGGTTTCTATTCTCAGAAGAGAGAGAGAGAGAGAGAGAGAGAGAGAGAGAGAGAGAGAGAGAGAGAGAGAGAGAGGAGAGCCGGGTTTTCAGCAGGCCCGAAACATTTTCGTAACAATGCGAGTGGCACGTGCCTGGCCTACGTTGCCGTCGCGTCGTTTGAACCGGGCTCCTTCCGATTCGAGGCTCGTTCCGGGCGTTCATACCTTATACCTTTCAGGATCGGGTTCGTGATTCTCGGGAGGAAACGTCGGGCGCCTCGACCGAACGCCGAGGAGAAGGAGGAGGAAAGCATCGTCGGCCGAGCGGCGCGCGGGGGGAGGGCCTGGAGAGATGTTTAATGCAAACTCATCGATTCTCCAAACCCTCGGACATTTTTCTCCCTCGTGGAAGCCTCTCCGAGGGGCTCTCGCGAAAGATTGCGGCGAAGATTCTATGAGTGATGGGGGCTCATAAAGTCGGATGTGTGCTGCGCGGCGGGTCTGCCGCGGCCCACCCCACTCTCACCCCCCCGAAATCACCCCTTGACCCGAGCTGGAACGACTCGGCCATTTCCTGCGGAGCCGCCCTGCGCGATCCAGGGTGATACATCGATCGACACGCGCGCGATCCTTGATTAGCCGGTGAATATTTTCAGAATCGGTCGCATCTTCGTCCGCTGAAAAATATCGACGCCGGCGTTGAACACGGAACGGAGCGAGGATCTCTCGCCAGCGGAGAGAGCCAAGGATATCCGTATATATCCCTTCCGCGCGATTTTTCGAGCTCGTTTACCGCTGGAATTCATCTCGCGACCCCCTTATCGCGCCCGAGCATGATTACGCGCGAATGGGAGAATCTCACCGTGGATTCCCGTTCTCCTCGCCCAGATCCTGTTATCGTGTTCCTACTTCATCACCCTGTCCCGCTGAATCGTAACGCGTGTTTGATGGCTCGCCGCGGCCGCGTAATGCACACCTCTGTATTTCGTGCTGCCGCCGCTATCTTATTTATTTATTTCGTCTCTTAACGACCCGCTTCCCGAAGATGAGGATTGAAAGCGATACATTGTACACGGTTCTTCCTTTTGCGTAGACTTGTTAGGTGGCACGCACTGGTAGAAAAATGATTGCACTCTGGTATTATAAGGCGAATTTTATTGGAACGATCTGGGCTCGTATATCTGGTTAATAAATTAGTAGAAAAATTGATGGATATATATTTTATCAGTACATGTTGCTTAAAATTATTCCAGGTCAGTTTATATAATTAATCCACTGTTAGAAAAATTATTGCACTGTGATTTTCTAAGTAGAATTTAATTAAAATAATTTTTACTAGTGTACCTGGTTAATGCATTGTTAAACAAAATTGACGGAGTTATAGTTTATCAATTGAAGTCTCTTATAATCATTCTAGGTTAGTTTACATAATTAACCTACAGTTAAAAAATTTATTGTACTGGGATCTTCTAAGTTTTAAGTCATTTTATCGATTAATTTCATTTACAATCATTCTTGGCAAGTTTACGTAATTAATCCACGGTAAGAAAAATTATTGTGCTGAGATCTTCTGAGTTTAATAAGGACAATCTGGACATTACAGTACTAAAGTTAACAGTACCTAAAATTACAATACCTGGTTAATACAATATTAAAAAGAATCTTGCATTCTCTTTTCATTAGTTACATTTAATTAAAAATAAATTCGAATTCAATTAAACTCATATTGTATGCTTAGGTAACGCATCATTAATTAAATTAAAAGAATTATTGCAGCAATATTTTCTAAATTAGACGATAAATTATATGAGAACAATCTGTATTAGTATACCTAGTTTATGCAAGATGGGATAATCGGTGCATTACATTACACGAATTGCGCCGATTAAAATGATCGTTCGGCCTCCCCCTGCTTCATTACGCGCATCAGAATCTCGGTTATTAGCAGCACTCGTAAATCGTTAATTTCGCGATAAAGTAACTCGACGACGGTACAATAACGCACGCAGCCGAATGCATCGGATAATTGACATCGGCTATTTTTAAACTCCGCGAGAAGGAGCTTCTTTCGAACGGTTCGACGTATTCCATTAAAACGGTAACGCATAATCTTTTTACAGTCGCGTTGCATTCCCAAAGTAAAAAGTCGAACGGAATAAACCCGCGTCCATACGATCGGCTCTATTAAAATCGACGGTGAAACTGCGCGCGACCTGGGAACGCCTGAATCGAAACATGGCGGAACGCGGGTATCTCGTTTTGTTGATCGCTAAAAGCGGGGGCCGGTTAATAACAGGCTTTTACCGTGAGCGGCTCCTTTCGATCGCGGAGCCCGTAGGGCGGGGAGAAGAAACCGAGATTCCCTTAAATAGAAAACCGATTCTCTCTTTATCCGACATTTCATTAACGGCCCTCTCTCCGTCGATATCGGAATTTATCCTGGCGATTTTTCACGGAATCGAAGGTCTCCGATACTTCCAGCAGATTTCGAGACTATAATACTTCGGGCAACTTCCGACCGATGGAAATCATCGATGGGGAAGTTTCTACGGTTCCGAAGGTTCTACGGAGCTGTTCTCGTCCGATGAGTCTTCTCGCAAGAATTACGGTTCTCGACGATTTTTCCCCGGGAATCGGGGCTCTTCGATGTTTTTGGGGAACTTCGAAATTCTAATAGGGGCAATAAACCACCGTCGACGCGACGAAAATCGTCGGGGAAGAATTTTTCGAAAGCTGGAAAGCTCCTTTGGTCAGAAATCGTTTTACGAGTCTTGCGCGTTGCTGATAAATCTTTACTCGAATTATTTGAGACATTCTTTACGAATTATTCTTTACTCGAATTATTTGAGACATTCCGTATAATTTAACAAATTCGAGTAATTTTAAAAAGCACTCAAATTCTGCCATTTAAAAAAGCAGTTTATATTCTACCATTTCTATTTAAATCAATCTTTTTACATACGGGATTCTGTCTGAATAAATTCGACTGATTTGGTATTCAAATAAAATTGGATCAATTTTCATTCGATTGACCATTTATTGGATAATGTCAAGTATATCTTCAGTATTCGCATATAGTTCTCATCTCTCCTGTATCATCTAAGTTTTAACAGCTTCCCTATGACAGTCGCCTAGTAAAAATTACGCGGCCGATCTTCATGGAACCGATCGCGATCGGAAGCTAATATCGTCGTATAACCCATCGCCGATAGGAATTGGTCATCCCCGCGACACAAAGCGGAAATAAATGCGGACGACTCCACCGGTATCGCATCGCGTGACATTCGGTATCTGTCGGCCGGTCCCATAAACGTCTCTGTCTGCGGAATTTCCTATGGGTCGTAGCTCAGTCACGTAGGGGCGTAATGTGTATCGTTTACGTGTCCCACGGTATTTGTTCTTCTATTTCTCGAACCGCCCGTGCTATGTACCTTCGGGCCATTATCCGCGCGGCCGGATGCATACGTGTGGATCGTGCATAGCGTACGATGCCCGGGAGACCGCGTTCATTTTCAACGGAGGCCCGGGCCGCGTTCGATGCCGTCGCCGCCGCCGCCGAAACAATGCGTTTTAATCGTGCGGCGCTTTTAAATTGAATGTCCGCTCGACCCCGCTCTAAACCATCACCCCCCCCCCCCTCCTCCCCCGGCCCTCTGTACGCCCCTTGAACCGGCACTTTGTTGTGAGACCAACTTTTTGATTCGACAGCGCGGCCAAGCACCGTGTAAAACACGGCAGTTAGGCTGTAATGCAACTTGCGTTTAACAGAAGCGGCGCAAACAACGCGCTCGAAATTTCGCGGCTGCTGCGAGCGGAGAATTATACTCGTCGACGCTGCCGAATAGAAAATCTTCGTCATCGTGTGTGCGTTGACAGCGATTGGTAGATTGTGGATATTTATGCGAGATTGAAGTTCTGTGTATTAATGATATGGCGAGTATTGAATTTATGCAATTATTATAACACGAGTTGGTCAGATGCAAGGGTGCTTTCTTTGTGCATTATTTTGTATTGATTAAAATTATTGATCTCGCATCAAGATTTATTCTTTAATATCTGTGATATGAACGTTGGATGAAAAAACCATATCCCTTTTCGTGATTTTAACAAGTTGAAAATAATGTGTCTTCGTGGTCACTTTTATTTCAATTCAGATACTCGTCTTTAGCGATTCATAAAAAGCATATCTCGAAAAGTTTAAAACCAAAGTAGCAATTAGGCTAACACGACCTCGGATCGCTCCTTTCAAAAGGCACCGCAATTACGAGAATTTTTCCACGTGAAAAATTGTTTGATGAACTTCGTTCGAGCGTACACGGCAATCGTACCGGGGAGGATTTTCGTTGTAAAAATAAAAAATTGTTGCGCTAATTGGGTGGGTGCAGGAGCCGCGTAACAGTCGGCATAAAAATGTATTATACGGAAAATTTCATTGAAATCGGTTGACGTTGATTTCCATGAACAAAAAAACAGGTAAATTTTCCATCTTCTGGTGGCCGCGGCTTGACGGTTGCGCGCCAACCGATTTCAATCAAATTTTCCCCCTATGTAAATCTCCATTATATGCTCCGATTGAAAAGTTGAAAGAACATCATTTTTTGATATTCTCATCGTCCGAAGCAATCGCAAATTTCAACGCGACCCTTTCCCCCATTATCCAATATACACTAATCCCGCTGGTGTTCGCAAAAAAATTGGCATCGCTTTGTACATTTCAGCTGCTTTAGCGCATCGTTAGCATGCCGGGCCTGCAGAGGGATTTTTATGCGAAATATGAATCGTTTGACGCTAATTGCGAGCTGCGACAGTTCCATAGATACTTATTTCCCTCGTGCAGAATTCAAAAAATTACGAGATCATTTCGCGATTCCCTTTAGAATTCTTGAAATGTTTGCACTGCTTTGTGTTCGACCGAATCGTTTATGATATAAACACTGCAATTTTCATAGAACTGGACTAACCAACTGGAATTTCTTTTAACTGATATAATCGTCACGCATTTTTTAAATTTTTACTATAGGTTCAGATAATGAATTAAAAAAGGAATATTCTCGATTTTCTTTCGTCATTCGAAGCAATAGAAAAATCAAATTAATAGATTAATAGAAAGCAATAATTATTATTAATTTGCCTAATAGAAAGCAATATCAAAGTATACTAATTAAACAAAAAATCAAGTGGTTCAGTTCTAAAAAAGTTATCACGTTAAAAGAAAGCAATAATTATTATTAATTAGCTTAATAGAAAGCAATATCAGAGTAGACTAATTAACCTAAAAATTAAGTCGTTTATTCCAGTTCTAAAAAAAGTCATTGCGGTCTGAATGATGTCCGAATATTAACAGTGGCAATATGGCATAAAGTTCGAGTAACTCGAATCTCGACGTCGCTATAAAACGGCGGCGCACAATAGCCGCGTTTCGTGCTCGGTGGTTCCAGCGTTAAGGACAAGTGGCGTATCGGGGAGCGTTGTTCGTACATTGTAGGCAGCTCTAGCACAGGAGGCGTTAGCACGGCGGGCCAGTAAAAGGATCGATAAGGTTGCGCAGACAGGAAGCCGGCGAGTCAGGGATTAAATGGAGAATCAGAATCCTAGCCGGCGGAGACCGGCCCGCACTACCCCGAATGCTTCAATTTACAATTCCCGGACATTATGAACCGCTAACTCCGCCATATGGAAATACATTGCAGCGCAGAGGACCGGTGGCCCGCGCGCGCAAACGCGCCGGGTTGCTGGTTCCGCGGTGAACCACCGTAGCCGGCATAAATCGCTGATTAATTCGCGGTTCGTGCGCCGCTTTTCGCCGTCGCGCTCATTATCACAGAAGAATAAGGACCGGTGCGCGCGCTGTGGGGAAAGGAGTAAGGAACCCGCCCTCCCATCCTTTTTTTTTTCTTCCCCCGTCGTGTTCTGGACCGGAGGCCGGGAACGTGTCCTGCGGGTCGAAAGTAAGTGAAAAGTAAAACGAGAAAGAAGCGGCGAAGAAAAACGAGGACGCGGAAAAGTACAAGGTTCGCCCAGGGCAATAATAATATCGGAAAGGTCGAGCTTATACTGCGGCGAGGTTTTGCCGATAGTTCGAAGGCGGGGGTGGCCGGCGGGGATGGAGGGAGGGAGGCGGCGGCGGCGGCCGAACTTTCTGCCGAAGTTGCGAAGCTTTAAAGCGAAGGCTTTAACGGGGGCTTCGCGCCTCCCGCAACTCTTCCGTCCGCGGGTGGGGCGGAAGTCGTGTGGGGAAAGCGCAAGGAGGCGGCGAAAAAAGAAAGAGGAACGGGGGAACGATAGGTACGAGAAGAATGCCCGGGTAAAAGTAAGTTTCTCGCTCGAGATATACTGACCTCGCCCCGGCTGCTCCGGTGTGCCGGGCCCGTGGGGTCGAGTTCATTTTCGGTGGCCTCCGGAGCGTCTGCGTTCCCGCGGGAACTTTTATTATCCGCGTATTTAACTTCCTGATCTGGCCAGACGAACCGGAAGTTCCGAGTCGACGGTGTTAATGGCCGGGACCGAACTATCCACGACATCGCCCCTACCACCATCGATGCCTCGTTCGCCCGAGTTTCGATGGTCCTTAAGTATCGGATACTTCGGCGATCTATTAAAACTCTGTAACGAATGTACTCCCTTCGACTGTCTGTCTCGAATTACCGGCTTGCCCCTCCGGTTCATAAAGCCGCGCCGTCTCCTTACAAGATTGGCTCCTCCGGCGAACTTGTAGTGAGGCGTCCTCGAGTCCGCGGCGCGATTAGAAGAAGTAAGGAATCTGCAGTCGATTGTCTACTTTGAAATATTTACTGCAAAAGATTTTGAAGATTTTGCAAACTGCATTGTCTCTCTATAAAAACACTATTGAATCCTCTAGTTAACTTATAGAGAGGAGGCATTGATGATGTAACGTTATACATCGAATAATAAATGTATGAATTATAAATTAATTATAACACAGTCTCGAAGAGCTAGTGACTTCGATTGTCTATCTCCAATCATCTGTTTGCCTCTCTGATTCATACAAGTGCACTACCTCTATACTAGAACGTTGATTGGTTCCTTCGACAATCTTATAAAGAGGCATCCTTCATTTCATGGCATAATTAATCCAATTAATAAATCTATAGTCGATTATACACTCAGAAATATTTGCAGCAAAGTCGCTGATTGTCTAAAATGCATTGCCACTCTATAAGAACACAATTGGAGCCTCTAGTTAACTCATAGAGAGATATTGACGTTATACATCGAATAAAAAATGTATCATAAATGAATTATAAATGTATGAATTATAAACGAATTAAAGCACAGATACGAAGAGCTAATTTCAAATACGCAGGCTTCGCTTGTCTACGACGAAACACGTGTTAGGTCCCGCGATTCCCGAAGACGGTATTGCCTCTATTGAAGCATACAAATTAGATTCTCCAGCGGGCTTATAGGGACGCGTGATAATGCAATTTCGATAAGCCAGCCGAGGCTCTTAGGAATCAAAATTGCGGGACGTGCGCGCACGGGTGGCTCGGGCGTTATAATAATGCGTTGCGCTGCCAGCAAATAGCCTTTATTTCGTGTGTGGCCAACTCCTCCGCAGCTGTGTTATTCATGCGCGTTTATTCGCGCCGCAGTAAGCCAACCAACGGTGTGCGCGTATTTAATAATTCATTCGGATTAATGCGAATTGCACTTGAATACACGAAGATCCCTCGCCGCGGCTGGATTCATATTTGATTGCTATTTTAATTGGCCCGGTATGCCTGAATTACACACACAGATCGCCGGCGGCGCCGATTTCGCGGAAATTTCGGCGTTCGACGTTTCCGGGAACCCCGGGATAACGACGGCAATTAAACGATTTTTAATAAAAACATGAAAATATAATTTGGACGAGATGGAAAATATTTGAGGAAAATGTTGTGAGTGTTCACCACGATTTCTGGTTTCTCTAATGATATGATTCTAGAGCGTCACTTCACGTTGGCAGGATGAGTACAACCCTTACCGCCAGAGAATTAAACTGCACCTTGGAAAATGTTACATGTAAATATTATTACATTAATAATTTGAATGCTGCTTTCACCCTCCTCGTCTTCGATGTTAGCGAAATTTTACCAGATCATTCTCCCAATGAAAAATATGCATAAAAAGGGTGCGAACAGCTATTAATATCGGAGAGTTAACCTGCAGTAAAAAAAGCGACGATGAAAAAGATTCTATCTGAAACTTGAGTGCTGGTTTCGTCAGTTGTGCTTCCTGTGGTGGCACAATTTTCTTTCTTTCTCTCTCTCTCTCTCTCTCTCTTTCTCTCTCTCTCTCTCTGTTTTGCGAAGAAAAATATACACCAACAGGCAAGAACAACCCTTAATGTTGAAACATGAAACCACACCCACGAAACCGTCGAAGAAAAACGTCATCCCCGACATGTCGTTGCTGTTTCGCCACTTCTGCTTCCTCCGTTAGCACACAGTCCTGATGTCTCCGCCGTGAAGAAAGATACATATTGACGGAGTGGGAACTACCCTTAATGTTAGGGAATTAAACTGAGCTTATAGAAACGTGAAAAGGAGAATACAAAGTTTGAATGCGCGCTGTTCTTTACTATAATACTTTCTCTGTATGTAAAATACTGTAACGCGTTCCTTTGACGAAGAGACATAAATATTCACAGGGTGGGAACAACCCTTAATATTATAAAAAGAATCCGCGCCTAAGGAAATATCAGGGAGAGATACTAAGTCTAACAGTTCAATGTTATTTCTACTAGTTATGCTTTCAGTACTTTTATAAATCTACGTCTTTCTCGCGAGGAAAAATACACATCGACGAGTCGTGAACGATTCTCATTGCTGAAAGCGGGGAGAATCGAAAAAGAACACGAGATCTTCGTCACTTATGTTTCCATTGTCCGCAGAATAATTTTGAAACATCGTCGACGTTTAAAGAATGTAGGAGAACATTAAATAATAGGGCATTGTGACCGTGAGAAACGGCGATCCGAGGCGCTTGTCGCGGCAAACCGGCTATTAATTGGAAAACTCCGTATTCGAGTATGCAGGGCACAAACGCCGGACGGAAGAAGAAAGTTCCGCACGCGTCAACCCGACGCGGCCCGCTGGCAGCGTGATGGAGCACGCCGCGGCCGAATGGGGACGAATGCGGACGAATGCGGTCGAGTTGCGGAACTTTCTTGTTCCGGCCAGGCGCGTTATTTTCGAACGATAATCGCATAAATTCGGCGACCACCGTCGAGCAGCGTCGACCGCTCTCTGTCTCTCTCTCTCTTTCTCTCTCTCTCTCTCTCTCTCTCTCTCTCTCTCTCGCGGTGCTTGTGCTACGGAATTCCTTTTCCGCGGCCTGGCCGAACACTTCGATCACGTCGCGGCGTAATGGTCAGTAAATAACAAACGACCGTGTCTGGCCCGGAGAAGCAGTCATCATCCCTCATCGAAGTAATAGCACGAGATGTTGGAAGTTTTGTGAGCGGGCCAAGGAACGCTGGCTCCCCCTGGCGTGTAGAGGGGGGGATAGGAAAGTTCCGAGGCCCGATTTTCTAGCGAACCTTCTGTTCTAATTTCCTTCGATGATAAATCGGTAATAAGGCCGGTTCGATGGCTCGAACTTTTCCCGCCCGGCACCCTGTCGTTCGGACGCAACTTCGGGCCGAGGGAAGAAAGAACGGTAACTTCGGCGTAACTTCCGCGGGGCACTTCCCGTGTAAGGGATCGCCGAAATTTCCTCTGTAAATTCCCGGGGAATCGTTCCCGCGGATCCGGCTCGCAGAAACGAAGGTGAAACGGCGTCATTAACACTTTGAGGTGGTCCCCGCGGGACGCGAGAAGCTGGAAAGAGTGCTCGCCGTTCGAACTTTTCAATTTTCATTCCGTCGAATAAATTACCTCGACTTTATGCCACCTCCGAGAACAACGAGAGAGAGAGAGAGAGAGAGAGAGAGAGAGAGAGAGAGGAAGAGAGAGAGAGAGAGAGAGAGGGAATAAGGGAGGAAGAGGGAGCGTTAACGCAGCCGCAAAACCGCAGCGTCGAACCTCGCGATGAATGAGAGACTGTCCGACGAAGAAGAATGACGGCCGAGACGTCGGGAATATGGCGCCGCGGCGCTTGGCGTCGCTCGATGACGCCTTCGCCTTCGCTCCTCGTGCAATAAGTTTTGTAATCCCGTCGGTTACGTAACTTTCTGAGTGGCAATTTCCTCGACTCCGAGCCGGGTCAAGACCGATTCCGCCTCGGATCCGCGCCTCGGATCCCCTGCCTTGCCGCGCGACTTCGACCTCTCTCTCCTGCCCGGCCCCTGATGAAGAACAAATACCGGGACAATAGCGCGCGCTCGTCCCGAGTGCAGCTCCCTGCCTCTGACAAACGGTGTCAATGTTTTACCGTGTACACAGAGTTTGTCAAAATGCCAAGCCGCCCGGCGACGCAGCAAACGAACGAACGACCCAGAAACGATCGATCCCACGGCCCTCGAGGTGTATCGGGAATGAAACGCGATATTCGGGGGCTCGTGAAGACGTTTCCGGTCCGCCGAGGATATCACCGGGAAAAAATCTGGCCTTTGCGATCAACGCCCGTGTCCCGGACGATGACGTGAAAGCTTTCGATTTTATGGCTGTCGTGCTACAGCGATCGTGTACCACGGTCTCCGGGGTCTGCGAGGTCCGATAGAAATTTTTTGGGCAATTTTATAAATTCAATCGGGAATTTTTACGTTTTAGAAAGGTTCGTAGATTAGTGCATTTTTATCTGGAATTTGTGCATGATTTATAAGTGGAATATATTATTCAGCGTAAGCGAAGTTGAATAAAAGTTATCCAGGTAATTCGTTAGGTAATTTCTCGAGCTAAATCTATCTTCTTGCAGTTTTCAGATGGGTCTGTCGATTTTTTTAATTTGATGTAGAAGATGATTAAATTTGTCTGGGTAATTCTTCAGGATCAATTCATTCCTTACAGTTTTTGTAATAATTTATTGATTACGAAGGTGGAGGAATGATGTCTCAGGTTCACTCCTCCTGTTCTGAAAACTTTTTAAAAAATGGATCTGTCTTTCATAGCTTATAGAAAGCTATGAAGAACAGTTCATAATGTAGAAGTGATCGATAAAGTGGTTCCAAATTTTGGAATTTTAAAAGATGGAATCTAAAATTTAGAGTCAGAATTTATGAATTCAGACCTTTCCCCATGACAGCTCTTGAAGCGAAAAACTCTCTTCGATGATCCCTAGAAAAGTGCACAGATCTCCTAAATTCTCTTAAAAAGTACAATCTTGTCGCAAGTGCATTATTATTATAAACAATGACTAAAATTTTCGTGAAAATTTATTTCAGTGATCTCTGGCAATGTTTCCTTGTACCTCTTAAAAAATTGCAACCCCTTAAAAAATTGTAACCGATTACACGTTCCCCTAGAAATGCACCAAACTCGGCGAGCTCATTATTTAATGCTCAGAAATATTTAAAAAAACTCTCAAGCTGAAACTTGTTTCCAGAGACGTTATACATGTTACTTAGGCGAACGTTCGATGCTCCCGGCGTGCCTGGTAAATGATCGATGTGCAGCTATTTTAGCCTGAACGGTCCCTGATGGCGACCGTTAACCCTTCCGGTAGCCTTCGATCACTTTCGTCCGCTCTTCCGGAGGCGGTGGCCACGCGTTTACGAGCATTCCGACGGCAAAGGTCCTCGGTATACTTACAGAGGGTTTTGAAGATCCTCACGAGACCCGGCGCGCCCATGAATTTAACCGCTGACTTCGCCAACGAGATATCGGCGTCCCTCGGTGCACACTAATGGGCTTCGAAAAGTTTAATCTGTACTTGGGACACCGTGTGCATTAGCGGCGCGCCTGTATCATAAACTTGGTTACTCTTACGCGGCAACTTTGATCATCGACACCGGCCCATAGAATGCCTTTCTTATGGAAACCCGAGCCGGGGAGGCCAGAGGTCGGCCCGGCGATCAAAGAACTTGGCGGTTGCCCGCAATTCGATTACTTCGCCTCGCCGGCAGGCCGTGTTGATTAAATATTTTTTTTTCCTGCCATGGACCCCGGCGTCCTTTAAAACCGTGCGAAGCGCAGATATTCGCGATCGACGGACCAAGCGCCGCTGCTAAAACTTTCATAGAGCATCGGCCGCGCCGGTCCGATGAATCAATCGGAGGATTTAACGAACGGAGAAGAATTTCAAACGCTACGAATTCTCACGGACTAATGCGTCCGATGAATGAATAAAATGCATGGGAGTGCTATTAAATGAACATAATACAGTCGCGAGACACCGAGCACCATTATTTCGTTCGGCGGATTGAAATTCCGATGTTTATGGAATGGAAAGCGGCCAATTAGTTCACCGTCTCTTCTTCGTTATTCTAATTGTAAGGTCTTTATCCAGATAACGAGTTTGCCGATCTCGGCTGCTACTATTTCGGGCGGGAAATTCCAACGGCTATACACATATATATCTATATACATATACACATACTGTATAGATATACATAGCAGAGAATCATTGAGATTGCGCGTTCCTCGGCGCGAACTTTCCAAGCGACGGACGCGCAATTATTTTACACGCAATTTCGGAAAGAAATTCGTTCTCCGTCCCGGGAGAGAGACACAGCGTGCCCGAGCAATTAGCTCTGGAGCTGCACTTCGTTAGCGAGTAATTAACGCCGAGCAATTACTTCTCGGCCGGGGACAATCATCGTGATTAATGCGCATCCACGGTGCCGCCGGTTCCTTTTCGATTCTTCCGCGTCCACGGAAAAGAGAGAGAGAGAGCGCGCGCGCGCGAATGCAGCCGGGATCTACGAACTTTCCTGTCAGCAAACTTTCCCCGCGGCCAGCTGATCCTCCGAGGTACAAGCCCCGGCTCTCCGAATTTTCCAAATAGTTGCGCATACGGCCCGCGTGAAACATGCAGCGCATCGAGAACTTTGCCGCCGACGGGGAACAGGGGCTCCTCAGATTCGGGATTTAATAACTTCCCAAACTACCTACGCTGCTGCGGCGCCGCACGGAATCCGCAACTCTGTTCGGAAATGTCTTGCCATTTTTTTAAGCGACGCCGTCGGTCTTCGCGATCGCCGAGATTGCCGGAGTCGACGGTGAACGGCCGGATCAGCGTCGTCGATGTTCGTCGTGGTGTTACGCTGGTGTGGAACGTTGCAGAATAGTCGAGTTAGGGTTGTTTTGTAGGGAAAAGATTCGACTTGCGTGATATATGATACATTATTGTGGAGACTGTACTATTTGAAAGTAATATTTAGATTGTCGCGCAATCGAAATTAAAAGATCGATGAATTCAGGGTGAAATGATAGCAATATTAAAAATTTTGTAACTTCGCGAAAAGAAGTCTTAGGTTGATCGAATTAGGTTCATTTTATAGAGTCAAAATTAAGGGATAGCTAAATTCCGGTTTAAAAGCTGGCAATGTTGAAGGTGTTGTAACTCCGAGAAAGAAAACGATACAGTACTCTATTTAGGCTCATTTTACAGGGCGAAGCCTCTACCTTTGTAACATAAGATAATCTTTTGTGGAAGTAACGCGATTAATTAGTGGCTTTTAAAATGGCACTCAGCCAAAATGAAGGGACTTCTAAAATCTGCTATAAAAATCGACGATACTTAATCTACTGTAACTTTGTAAAAAAAAATCGTAGAACAGTCGAACTAATTTTATCTTACAGCTGAAAACCTCTTCTTTCCAACAAGTTAATCAATTTTGACACACGATTTTCGGTTAGCATTTTATCGCACCCAGAACGGAGTTTTCACCGCTGATGAAAACAGGCTTCTCCTCGTTTCCATAAAAACAGCATCGCATATTCATATCCCCAGAAAAAAATCGATAATTCCATAACAAATCTCTCTATCCAACTCCTCGAGAGCGTAAAAGAATCCAGAGATCCGATAAAACCGCTAAGAATTAATTTTCTCGAAGAGAATCATCCTCGAAATCGAACATCGCTCGAACGCACCATCTGCGCCCCGATGCACCAGCGATGCACCCCGATGCACCACCGATTGCACTTCGACCGCGGCGCCTCTCCATTCCGCCGTTAAACGGCTCGCACCTTCCATTTCGTTTCTTGATGGCGCCGGCGACACTCTTCGCGGCTTTTTAATATGTATGCAAATAATTCCATCAGGGTTCGCGTTAACAATTTTCATCGAACACTTTCGCGCCGGCGTTGCGCCGCGAGCCCGATGATTTATGGCCGGCCGCGGGTTGCACGATGCACCACCGGGGTTATTCCATATTCCCGAGGAATATTTTTCACGCGCGTTCCGCCGTAGGGGCCCCACGGAGCGCGGTCTCGCCTTTCCACGGTCTTCTTCGTCGCTCCCTCGTAACGGGGACGGCGTTGATGAAATTGCCGAACGCGGAACGGTCCGACGGCCTCTACTCCCGTCGGTGTTGCCGCGCGAATCTGTTTACCGACTCTATTTACGGGCACGATGGAACCGCGCGAACCATCCCGCTAATAGAATATGCCCATATCCCGGTCGCCGGTGGGGCTTCGGGACCGGTAACGAGCCGCCGCCGCGCTCTCCTCGGTTATCGCGATCCCTCCTCGCGCCGCAACTTTCCACGGTCCGCAATCTGGCCTCCTCTCTCTCTCTTTCTCCCTCTCTCTCTCTATCCGCGAAACTGCTGAGTTATTTAGCAGTTCGCCACGGCCGTTCAAAGGATACTCGTGCCGGGGTCTCGAACCCGTCTCGAAACTCGTCCCGAAACTCGAAACGCAATACTCCGCCCGGACAATCGGCGCGGAACGCCGGAGACGCGACGCGGGGGGGTAGAGCGGCCGCTCAAGAAGCCCCGCTCGTTCTGATTTTGATCAGAGTTTCGGCAACTCCTCCCAGATCCTCGCGGTTGTTTAGACGTGGCCGACTGTTTGTTTGCGCCTGATAATGGCTTCGATTGCGCCGCTGCTTTGTGCCGGACTGCTCGTCTTCAGCCCGCCGGCAACGCTTCTGCTAATGGCTTTCTGTTATGCCGAATTGTATGGTCGTTCTTTCGCACCGAGTCGTATCCCGGCTCCGTCGTGGATTTAAAGCGCCGGGCTACTTCGCCGATTCGAGAAACGCTGCGAGTTCCTACCTGGGGATTCTGGAGGACCTTCGGCAAGAGTAAGCTGCTCTGAAAGATCTTTCGACGAGCTTCGGCTGAAATTACCTCGCGAACGTCGCGATAAAAAGCGGACATCCGTTCGATGCGATGACGAGTTGTGGTAGAGAAGATTTTACGGGAAGTGAATGCATCGATGCTGCAGTATTTTAGATAATGTAGTAAGATAAAGGAACGTTATAACTTCTGCAAAAGTAATGTTTTTAATCTAAAATTTCATTGACAATATATGTACACGCTATTGAAAAAATAAAAGTATAGATTTCACACTCCACAAGCTTACCGACAATAAAATAAGAATTCAAATATTTATCATTGGTAGGATAGTGAATTAAGAGTGCTTGTTAAACACCTTAACAAAGGATATATTTTAGTAAAATAAAACGATTTGTCGAATAACTAAATACGATAAAGATTTTATCAAATATTATATTTTCCTCAAGGCTTCTTCGCGAATATCTTCGTACTCCAGAAAATTCTCTCCGAGCAGAAGAGTTAAATGAGATCAGATTGCGAAAGAGGTTGTCGTATCGCAATCGGAGAAGATAATTAGGTGTCCCGACTTAAGTTGTGCCGGGGAAACGCGTCGACTAATTTATCCATCTGCCGAGGAGCCTGTGCAGCGACGGTGCTGTCTGCGTTAATAAATCCTTGGAGACTGCCGTGGATCCCGCGGGCTTCGGCAGGCCCATTTAGACAGGCGGCGGCGATCCTCTGCGAACCTACACATTTTATAAAGCGGCGCAAACAGTGCCAGCCAGCAGCTCTAACGAGAACTATTTTAAACAAACGTCCCACCGGGCCCCGGGCAGCCGCAATCCCTTCCGCTCTTGGTGATTCTCCAAATTTCGTACCTTCGAGTCGCGGCACGTACGTTCAGTTATTTGATCTGCCCCTTAGATTCCAAGTTGGCCGAAAGCACGGCCAGCGATACCTTTCGCTAGAGAGAGAAAGATAGAGAAATAGAAAGAGATAGAGATAGAGAGTGAAAGAGAAAGATAGAGATAGAGAGAGAAAGATAGAGTGATAGAGGAAGAGAGAGAGGAGAGGTGGTTCGCCCTATCGTTTGCCGCGGTCCGTGAATTTCGCGGCGGGAGCGGCCGACGAATAAAAAGAGGTCTCGGAATAATCAAAGGAACAGCGGAAAGCCGCGTGGTGCCGTGTCGCTAGAGAGGGTAAGAAAGAGCGGCCGTGATCGAGTGGATAAGAGGTGGGGGACGATGTGGAGGGCGGGGGGGGGGGGGGGAAAAACAGGGGTTGAAATAACGGCGTGACGCCGGCGAGCGTATTCCGCGCTGACACGCGAGGCGGCAGCCTTCCTCTGATTTACACGCTGGATATAATTTCAACGGAATGCATCGGCCAGATAAGGGATCGTAATTGAACCCTTGAACCCTCGGACTGCTCCTCCGCCTAGTAATAGAAATTGCCACGTAGAGCGAGGCCATGTTATACGTACTCGCCCCCGCTCGTCCCGCGGATTCGTGGAAGAATAAAAATTCCCGGGCCAGGATCGAACGGGGAAAAGAACGAAAACGAGAGGAGACCCCGATAAGCATTAACGCCCGCAATTCGAGCTGTTTCCGCTGCTCGAAGATTATTCGACTGTTAGGCTCTGCCGTGGATCGCGATAAGGGCCGACGTGGAAATAGACGAGGGCGGTAAAGAGCAGCGAAATATTAAATGTCGACTTCGGGGATTCGTACCGCGGGATTAGCTATGGAACGAAAACTTCGTGATAGTGTCTTCGATCGTTATCTCATGCTGCTTATGGCTTTTGTATGAAACTCGTACTAGAAAGTATCGCACACGGACGCGTGTCGCTGAAAGTTAGATTGCCGTGATTACATCTGTTTTGATATTTCTCTGCCTTTATTAGACTTCTTTTTAAATTAAGAAAAGATTTTATAATTTCAGAAATTTTAACATGAACACCGTAGAATCGTCATTTCAACCCGTTGAGTCGTGAACTCGCGGATTTTACAACGTAGTAATGAAAACGAAGACGTGACCTAGATCTGCGAAAAAGTGACTGGCGTGCGTTACTTCGCGAGAACGTCAAGACTTGTACTTACGTATTTCGCCGTTTGTATGACAATGATTTTTTGAATTAGGAATTTCGTGAAATTAGTTTCCGCGAAATAAGGTTTCAACAAAATTTTAAAACGGAGAACGTGTACAGCCGTGTCGCTTTCACCGCGTAGGTTACGTCATAAACAGACCGCGGGTTTTATGCGTTTATAATAAAAACGGCTGGATGAAATATCAAAGTTGAAACGCGTCAGATTTAATAAACTCATTGTTAATAACGTTTCCAGGATAGTTGCAGTCAAAGCGGGGATGAGCGACATTTTATTCGGACGCCGGATAAAGGATAAAGAATTAAACGAATACAATTTTATTCCACCTAGATAAAAATTTATCCAAATAACGTTTTGTACGGATGAGGATTTTTATTCGTGCAGGAATTCCTAGGAAAAATAATTAATTTCATTAGAAATGATGGAGTATGAAGTGTTTTTTTACGGTTTACGGACTTATTTGTTCTGTGTTAATTTCTTCAACTGTTCGAGTAAGTGACTGTTGGATTAAAGAATTTGTCGAATAATAAATCATTCGAATATATTGTTATATTATATATAGAATTATATTTAATATGTAATTATTCGAAGAAATAGAATAGAATTATTCTAATATATAATAGAATAATAAGTATGACGACTAATTAATTTTTCAATTTAAAATTATTCGAATATAGAATTCTGCGAATAAATAGAATAAAATAGAAAAATTTATTCGAAGAAATAGAATAGAATAAAATAGGATTATTCTACTAAATAAAATAGAATAGAATAAAGTTATTCGAATAAATATAACAGAACAGAATAAAATTATTCTATTAAATAATAGAACAATAAACACAATCAATTCTTCTATCTAAACGGAATGCATTCTAACATTTATTCAAGATAAATTATTTATTCGAAACAATCCGCTATCAAACTATCGACACTGGCAGCAAGTTGCCGGAACGCGGTCCAACAGTCGCCGCGTGTACTCGCAGTTCTAATAAAGAAACACTTTTGCTCATTTTAATGTCGCCTCGGAGGCGGCGTCTGGTTGGAGGCACGATCGAACGAACCGGCACGCTTACGGAATGTCCCCATTGTTATCCTGTTCTTGTTTCACGGCGGAGTTTTCCAAGCAGTTCCTGTAGTTCCCATTCGAGAGGGGAGTGCCGCGGTAGTTGGCTCGAAACTACGACGTCGATTCTTTCCAAGTGGATCGTATCGTCGATTTCGGCGTTGAATTCAGTTCGACCGCCGGCGATGGGGGTCCGCTCTCTGGCTTTCCTCGCAGTTTCGCTCCATGGCGTTCGTAGATCGCGATCCACCTTCCGCGAAAGAACCTGCGCTATTTATGCGATGGACGACCCCTGGGATTCTTTTCGACCCGACGCGCGACGTCGAATCTCGACGGTTTCCGTTTCGCGAACGGCGAAAGACCTCGGTCGTCGAAATTAATTATTTCCATTTTCATTTCTCTCCGTCTCTCTCTCTCTATCTTTCTCTCTGCCTCCCGTTTTCTGCCTCCGCGCAGATTCTTTCGCGATTTTCATCGAAACCCATTACCGAAACGGCCTCGGATATAATCGAACGCGATACCGAACGAGCCGAACGATTAAAATTATTCGAGTAATTCGCGACCGGCGAAATTTCTCTCTGATAGCGGACCGACGGCTCCCCCGGCTAATTGATTGTATTTCAATCAATGATTAAAGGAAATGGAGCCGATGGTAATTAAATATTGGCCAGCTTTTATTAATTCACCGGCCGATCGCACCGGCGCGCGGCGTTGGAACCGTCGATTTTTCTAATCGCCCGTCGCTGACCAAGTTTCGACGGCGACTATCGTGTATCGAATCGATTTTGTGTCGGCGATAAAAAAAAAAGACGGACTCTAATTAGTCGTTTAAAATATTCATCGACGCGTAGAACGAGCCCCGGTGTAGATCGCCGCGCGTAATTCTAATTGAACGCGATGCTTCCGCCGGATGTTTTAATCCCCCCCGCGAATTTCAAACGGCGCCGCTATTCGGGGAATTCCGGTTTGTTGAACGATAGGGAAATTCGGTATGTAAACGATCTACCGCTAAATTTTCTCTGGTACCGTTCTGTGTGCAACGCGAGTTACGAGGCGTGATCGAAGAATTCACGAATTTGTATTTACTTCGAGGTATATTTATTAGGTCCATGTTGGATTTTTAAACACGTAGTCAAAACTATTTTTCTGAGATCTATTTATTTAATTAAAATATCGCCTAGATGCTTGGATACAATTATCCCAACGAGCTTTTACTTTTTAAAGAAGAAAAAATATGTATTAACGTTGTTAAAATTATATCGACGCTTCTATAGAAAATGATTTAATAATTTTCTGAATTTAAATGTACCATACGATAAAATTGACAGTGATAAGAAAAATGTAGTGATAAGAAATCGCCGTGCTAACCAAACTACGTGTTACATATTTTCTTCTAAAAGACGATCGATGAATTAAAATTAATTAAAAATCGGCACACGAACCGCGGACAAGCGCACCGACATCAGAAACGAAGATAAATGTAATCGTCAGCGAACAGCGGCGCGAGATTGAAATTCAATATTTATTGAAAAATTCTGTAATCTGTTTGACGGCACTGTGTACTCGCAGAAGCGGAAATTATCGACCGGCGGTCACCCCGTTGAAAAATTTGATACACGGTCCTGGTAATAGCGGGCGCATGAACAAGTGTTTATCGCGAGGAAGCGCCGAAGGGCCGCAGGAAACGCTCCGGGATTTCGAAGTCGTATTTAAATCGACTTTGCATCGGTACATGCGCCGCGCGGCAGATACCGCGACCGTAAATTCGAATTTGAATAAATTTGAATAAATGTACCGTGAGGAGCGCGTAAAGAATATTTTTTCGTATCGCTTCCGAGCGGCTCCCCCCACCCACTGCGACGCCCTCTCCCGCGGTTCTCTATCCGGAAGTTCGCGATTCGCGCAGACGAGTCGGAAAAACCGAACCTGTTTATACGGAATACGTGCTCAGACCGTCGGACCGGGACACCCATAAAATTCCTGTCTCGGGAAAATTGTCCAGACACGTCTGAACCTTATCCGTCACGCCACGGTGTATCGACAATCCGTCGGGACGGTCTCTGTCTTCAGCGATCGCAATTTTCGTTCTTGTACCTTCGATTGATCGTCGTCTATTACAATGGCGGTCGTTTTATTAAATTAAAACGGGTATGGAGCTTAGGTAGAAACATACTGTATTATGGTTAATTATTTGTTTAGTGAACTTTGTTTCGAAAATATAGAGACAGGTTTCAATTTCTCGACGTTATATTCATCGGCTTTTACAAGTAACTAACGTGTTTCGTTGTAGGAAATTACAAAATTATATTTATATGGATATTTCGTTATTTTTATTGTAATTTAAGCTTCAATAATTCCAGCTTACGCGATAGTTTCTCGAAATAGATAATTTCAATGATTCTTTATAATTTCGTAATAGTAATTTCAAAGTAAGAATATATCCGATATTATAGTAAAAATTTCTACAAAGTAAAAATATTGAATACTGTTGTGAAATTATCTTACGAGTTTTCTTTTTAATAAAGTTGCACTTTTGCCTTCAACTGCTCACTATTTCTATACAAATCAATACTTCAACAACCCCCTATGCATTCTTCTAGCTATTTTAACGTAGATCAAAAAGGGAATTGATTTTTTGTTCTGGAGCAATATTTACTACCCCTGCAAAGTACAGAAGAAGCACCAGCTGCACATGAACTCCTTTATTCATATTTTACTATTTCTTCTTCAATTTTCCAAAATATATACGATAATTTCTCACAAGATACATGGTATCAAAGAAGATTCACAACCTCAGTGCATTCTATCAATACCTCTCCTTCCGGCTTCATTTGCCCGCCACTGTATTTCCTATTGTTTTACCACGGAACGCTCGGAGAGTCGCGAGTTCCTCGACAGCCCCCATTAAATCGTTCCATCTGAGAAACCGGCAAACGGACTCTGACCGTGAATCGAGCGACGGATCGCTCGCCTGTGAATGAATTCGACGCCCCCCTGCAGCTTCGTTATCGGCTGGCAATCCCTTTGACGAGCTCCTTCGAAGCGCGTATCGATACCCGGTGACTATCGTCCAACGATTCCCGACAATTTCGCGTGTACCTCGTAACAATTTCAATTCCTGGACCGCCGAAATCCCATTTTCCCCGGCGCACAATGGGAAATTTTATCGAACGCCCCGCTCTGTTTCACCGTTTCCCCTCCCTCCTGCCAGCTCCCCCCTCCTCCCTAGCTTTCCGTTCGGCAATCGGCCTTGCCTCGGTCCCGTTTTTCCGCCATTTCCCACCCACTCTCGCGGGATCATGTTAATGGCGACTCGCCAGTCTCAGCGATCCACGAAATCCTGGTTAATGGCAGATCGAGTGATTCATAGGAATCCGCGGGGCCGTTCCGGAAGAATACTCTTTAACCGGCGACCATCCTTTTACAGCATCGTCCGAGTTCGACGTGCTCGTTCCGTCTACCTCCGGCCCTCCTTTATGAGATTCTCGTGCTGGTTTTTTTGGTCCCTTGCTACTCGAATCTCCCATCTCGGTGATAGTGAAACTCTTGTCAATTATATTACTTTAAAGTTAAATTTCTATCGATGTAATCATCCGTGAAATTTGAGTTGACAAATTAGAGTCACATGTCACTGACACTCGAGGATTTATTCTATAGATTATAAAATCATGACGCAGTTCGTAAATGTTAAAAAAAGATAGAAAATTTAATAATAGTTCACAAATATATATTAACGTAAAATAAAGAACGGGAACGACCCACGAAATAATATAATAAATAGCAATAGTTGCACCAATTCACGCATACACATTTTCTGAATCTCTGACGTCTGTTCTCTTTGATATCTCGCACACGATTATTTATAACAATTTCGCGCATTCTCCATACACCCCAACACGGTAATCGTTACCTCGTCCTACCATTCCGTAATCCGTGTAATTATTTTCCAGAGTGAAAAGGGCGTATAACATCCGCGCGGAGTTGATTCAGCCTCTGTACATTCAGAAAACTACGAACGAGAATTATTTTCCATGCCAGAAGACAAATGGAATAACAAAGGGTTGATCGAGTTTTTGTACAACCAGGGAACCGTGTGTAAAAATCATTTTCCGTACGAGGGGATGCGTAGAACAACACCGGGGTTGATTCAGTTACCGTGCAATTAGAAAACTATGAAGGAATGTTATTTTTCAATACGCGGGATACGTGGAACAGCGAACTAACCATTCGTAGTTCCTCCGCGGCTACGGTGATTAGCAATATTTCGTCGATATTGAATTCCTGTAGGCGGGAATCAATTTATATACATTGCGGCGTCACGGTATAATAGAACGTTTGTAACATTTTTGTTATTACACGTCATAAGGAAATGGCGATTTTACATTTTACAATGAAAATACTCTTTCTACGTTGTACTTTAAAACAATTGTGTAATATAATCGTGAATTTCACACATTTTAGAATAATTCTAGAGCAACTTGTGCATGATCGATACAAAATATATAAAATTGATCTTAAAAATACATCGACGCAACGAAGTGGTTAAGTATATCATACTGACGGATAAAATAATAAATATAAAATTTTAGAAAGAGGTAGACACTTATATTCAGAATTTAATGAAGACTTCGATAAGGTGGTAATTAAACAAGCTATAGAAGTCTATACCGAGTACTATATACCCGACAAAATATAGAATGGTCCATTATAGCAGCCAAATATTGACCAAAGGAAAGTTAAACTCTATTTCAATCTCGAACAAGTGAATAATAAATCGCTAACGATTCTCTTATGTCGTTCTTAGACAGTGAATTTAAGATCCATTTGACTAAAAGGAGAACAAGGATATTTCGAAACAGTTGAAGAGATTATAGTAAAGGAATAGAATCAAGTCAGGGTATTTTTATTATACGCGAATAAAATCAAGCCAGACTATTTTTATTATACGCGAATAAAATCAAGCCAGACTGTTTTTATTATACGCGTAGAACCGCGGCATAATTACTGTAGGGTAAAAGTTTAACGCGTCTAAAAGGGACGGTTTCGATAAATGTACATAGCACGTAAGCTGCCAGAATTAGTTACGAAGCGTTTCCGAAATTACCAGAAACATTCGCGCAGATGGCACGTGGCCGGCTAAGGGTTCCACTAAGTGGCAGAGTTTCCGCACCGGGGGTTAGTATCAATGGTAAGAGAATTTTCCGGTACGGCGCGGAGCCCTCTCCCCCGTGACTCCCTTTCGGGGAGGGTCAATGGGGTTCAAGGGGGCGCAAACAACGGGGCTCGTAGGTGCGGCACGTTCCCCGAATTATTAGTTCGCCAACTATTTGCATTAACGGGGGATCAAAGAAGGAGGGGGGTGGGGGGCGGCTGGTTCCCCGGGCGCGACTAACACGGTATTCCACGAACGTTAGCCATGATTGTGCCGCGACAACCATGCATAATAGCGGCAACGCATTACTATTGCGCGCGGGGGAAGTTCTCCCTTAATCAAGTACTTATTAGAATTACCTGTGTCTACGGGAACTTCCCAGTCCACTCGAGCCGGGAACTTTTGATATTACTGGCTCGTGCAGACGCGCACGTCCCCCCCTCCCCCGCACGCGCGCGCTGACACACCGCCCGACCGTGTTTGATACCGAGCGCGCGCGGAAAGGGTTTTCCATATTCATACCGCTCGCTGTGACTTTGAGCACGCGGACCCCCGCCCTGTTCTTCAGATTCCTTGTTTTTGTTAAAGGAACGAATTCCTACGCTGACAATAAACTTACCCTCTCGCTCGTTCACCCTTTCTCCCGCGGAGGTATTTTCGAATTTGGCAACGGTGTTCTTGTTTCTGGCACCGTCTGCTGGAATTCGAGCTTGTACCGTAGTATTTTTAACCCCTTAGCCCTGAATGCCGAGTTTACTCGCCGTGGAGATGTCGCGAGTTCAGTGAGTACTGTAAATGTATTAGTTGTAGAATTTCAAAGAAAAGGATCGAGTCGATTAAGATGTCCAAAACTTTTCTTCGAGGTTTTTTAATGACTCCTATACCGTTTGATAGTTGACCAAGAAAAATTTATTTATGTAGAATGTTAATCTTGTGACTTGTTCATAAGGGTAGATACTCATAGTCAATTTAATATATTTGAAAAGTAAAATTGGTTCGCCGTAATGATATAAATATAAAGTTACCTTGAATATACCTATTTTACTTCAAATATGTTTTTAATATTAAAAAAAATATTTTTAAAACATTGCAAAACTATTTTTAAAGCCAAGTGAATAAACTATATGATATTAGTGTCTCCCTCTTTCATATTGGCTCCTAACTCATTTATATTTTCCCCTCCCTAAAAAAATAAACAAATAATAAGTCGTGACGTGAAACAGCTGTCTGATTTCTCCGTCTTTCCAGGTGGATCCAGCCTGTCCAGCGTGGTCGCC
The DNA here is from genome assembly GCF_028453695.1 of Augochlora pura. Classification (NCBI taxonomy): domain Eukaryota; kingdom Metazoa; phylum Arthropoda; class Insecta; order Hymenoptera; family Halictidae; genus Augochlora; species Augochlora pura. The sequence goes on along the minus strand of NC_135774.1, from coordinate 13,997,065 downwards.
GGAAGCAAGCCGACCAGTCCTGTGAGCAAGCCAATTTTCGACGACATCGCCGAGCGGAATGTCACCGCCATCGTCGGCCAGACAGCGGAATTGAATTGTTACGTGAAGCATCTCGGAGACAGAGTGGTGAGTTTTATTATAATTGCTGAAAATATTCATTAATTTTCGGAAAGATTCTGGGACCGTTTCGAAAAATATATCGATCGGATACTTCGGCGATTGTATCAGAAAACAACAGGGCATTGTCGAAGCGGTTGTCGTCGTCCCTGTTTCCGCGAACGACCCATTAATCCGACAGAGAATGGTTGGCTATTAATTAGAACGAGCCTGGCAAAGCAGAATGGGTGATTTTGGGACGGTGAATGGAGGGGCCGGGAGAAACATAACGTTAATAATTCTTTGTGCAAACACGAGAATAAACGGACGATAAGATCGCCGCGTTTAATTATTAGTTTTGGTTGTTGCCAGTGAATGATCGTTCGATAGCATATTATGCGGTATACTTTGTCATAACGCAGCGTATTATATACATCGAAGTCATTAAAGGATGACAATTGTGTAATATATTAAATAGGCAAGTGAAACAAATTATAAAGTTACTAGAAATCTACTCTAAACAATTTTAACGACAAATTTGATGGATACATTCATTTCTCAAATTTTATATCACGTGAGAAAACACGAATATCCACAGACCGCATCAGAAATCGATTTCTCGTCCTCGTTAAAATTCACCTTGTTAAATTTCTGACCGCTTTGTTGCGTATCCGTGTTCTTTCGGGTATCGTTGTAATCGCACGGCCAACCTTGAATAATTTCCCGCCGATTCTAATATTAAACAGCGCTCTCGTCGAACGGAAGGCAAACAGCCGCGAAATCATACTAAACCGCGGCCGCGCGTTATGAATAATCCCGGACGATCGACCCGGGCCGCGCAGCTTATTATCATTCTTCGGGAATTGTGTATCGCGGATTATCCCGGGGTAATTCTGTTCGGCGAAAAGTATTTGTCCGGCAACTGCGGCGACATTAACGAGCTCGAATAAATGATTCCGCTTTACGAATGCTATCCGCGGCGCACGGAACGGCGGCGGCGCGTTAAAAGCGGCACACGGCCGGCGAAGTAATCGTATAGTTATATGCGCCCGGGGTATTAGCATACGCATAAACCGTATCAATATGCATAATGGCTAGTTTTCGGGGGCGGCAGGCGGGGCGGGTAATGTTTACTTATCGCTACGTGCTCGCATATTGTCGCGAAACGGTCCCGGGCCCGGCCCGGCCCGGTCCGCGTTTCTCGCGGATCTCCCGGCGGATACCCGTGAAATATTAATGGAACGCGAATTACCGGATATGAAGAGGACAGGTGGACAGAGTATCGAGTGAGAGTAATTAATTTTTCATTCATCGGCGCTCGAGGGAGAGAGCGGGCCCGGCACTCCATCGGGCCAGCTTACAGTCCTCGGCTCGTCCGATAAATTGATGACGCGAGTCGCTGGATGATCGAGGGATTGCTCGCGTTTCAATAAATTTCACTGTCTCGATGAAAATAACCGGTCCGGCCGCGCCAGCCTGAATTTTTCGAACGATGACGGTTTGATCCCAGCTGTCTTCTGCTTTTAGCGCCCGACGCCTCTCGTTCATCGCGACGGGAATCGATCCGACGAAAATCTACGAGCCATTCGTTAAACCGCCCGGCTGCGAAATTGGCGAAGTTATTTTCGCGGCTGTTTTGCGTGCTTTAATCAGAACGAATGTCTTCATTAGAATCGGGGCGAATTTCAAACGAATGTTTCAGCGCCGATGAATAATTTCTTCGCTCCAACAATGCTAGTTGGACGAACGGCGGATCTTTCACACCGTATTCGCATTAATAATCATTGGTCTTCGGTGCTGAAAATTGACTGCGAATTTAGTTAGCGCGTTGACTGTCGCAGGAATGTTTATAAGAATCACAGGAATTCGGGAAAATTTATTTCATATTATAAAAATGGAAGAGGTAGGAATTAATGTGGATATTTTTATCTATTTTATAAACCACAATCTAAATTATATAAAAATATAATATATCTAAACTATGTTAAATAGAATTTCGTCGTCCATATATTGTCAACATGGCAGTCAAAGTGTTAAATTGCCAAGGCGAGTCTGAAAGTGATCGAGAGGGTTTGCAAATGTTCTACACCAAAGAAAGCAGATATCCTAAGCTAGTCACAGTAGCGTAACTATTAATGTTCCGATATAGGAGCGATCACTTAGTTACAATGGGAGATTGCGCCTCCATTGTTTCGTGGAGTAAATCGTTATGCATATTAGTTGCCATAGATTGAGCCGATCGTATCTGAAACGCAGTTGGATTGGAATAGAGAATTACAGGGCCGGATGATTGGAGATTCTACCGTACATTAACACTAGAATTATCGATTCCTAAACACGTTAATACATATATAATGTTTCATAACAATCAAGAAATTGGTTTAAGCATCGTGCCATTGTGTTACGTTTACGAACAAAGAGACTTCCGCATGGTGGAACGTCCAGCGCAATATCGGCAACTATGAAGTAATAAATCAACGATTTCGAGCAGTTCGATGGTTCCCAGTGTTAATTGCATCCGCGAAAATACAGAGTCCGTCGGCGAAGCTCCCGTACTCGGTCGAGCAAAAAGATGCTCCCGGACACTGCCCTCGAAGAAACTCCCGTTCGGAACTCTAACAATGAAAGTTAGCCGAGAGCGAAGCGGCCGCCGCTCGGATCGATATCGGGTGGGGAGGTGGGAGGGGAGGGGGGCGGGCTCAGGAATCGAGTTGTCTTGCCGGTCCTGGGAGCGGTAAATCGACAGACAACCACGAAATACCATCCCCGGCGGTATCACGTGTCCACGTTGAGTCTACTTTAACGCGTCGGTGAGCGCCTATCGGCCAGCCGGCAAGAAAGACAGTCCTTAAATCTCTCCTCGAATCCCCCCGGTTTCACCCTCGAGTTCGCCGGGATTCGCTGTGTGCGCGGCAAGTGTGACCGGCACAAGGCGCTGCTGGTGTGCGCCGGCTCGTCTGTTCCGCCGTCGTCGGTGTGTGTCCGTCGACGGTCACCGTCGCGCGAGGGCTGCCTTTAATTGCCAGATAGCGGCCCGGAACGGCGGAAGAAGCTAGGCACCGCGGCTGGTCCGAGGATTGGCAGGGGTTGTCGGGGTGACTGCTCCCTTCGCTGCCGGCAAATGAACCGATCGGGCATACTACGTCGAAGGGGCTTCGATGTGGTTGCTCACAAAAATCGCGTTTGCTATCGTCGCTGGATCTAGAAGCGTGGTGGTTCTAAGTAGTATATCGCGAAAGAAATGCTATCGATATTGGATTTACAGGATTTTTTAGTTTATGATTATTCGGACTGTGAAGATTCATTTATGAGTTACTTGTTCAATATGCATCCCATTTCTAAAAGTTTTAGGACAGTTATATATATGCAAGTAGTATCTGTTTCTAAAAGCTGACGTTTTCCTCGCTGCTGGCAAATAAATCGATCAAATATTCTTGTCCAAAATGAAGTTCGTTTAACATAGTTGTATGCAAAAATCGCTTCTCCTATTGTTACTAGAAAAATTCATACGTCTCCCCTTCTATTCCAAAAGTGGAAGATCGTCTTTATTTTGCCTCGAAATCGGCTGTTCCCGATGTAATTTTAGAAAGCGCCTGTCCGGTTTCACCGCCAGTTACACAACAGCCTGTATTTAGTCGTCACACCGATAGACACACACCGTAGATGCAATTTGAAAGATCCGATAGGACTATGCGCTTGGAAGGAGGCAGGTTACCTAGCCGAACCCGGAGGTACACGTCAGGGGTGGCTGCTCCGTTCGGTGCTGGCAAATGAACCGATCAAGCATACTCGGCGAAGTGGTTACAGAGGGTGGTTCCCTTCGGCAACCGACACGCTCTCACGGATCCCGTTGCGGAGGGATGAAGGAAGGAAAGGACACCGTGCAAACGTGCCGGCGAATATGTATACTCACGGAAACGCGAGTGCATCGGCGGACCGGCGGACAGCTGACAAAGATCAAAGGATAAATGTCGGCCGGCCGGCGGGCAAGCCGGAAATGGATTGGTTCGATTTTCAGCGTTTTAGAATTGTTTGTCCATCGGGCGGCCGTTAGCGAGAAGCCGGTTGACATTAACTGCCCTCCCCCACGCTTTGACGTACTGCACGATTCAGCGCGAAGAGTCTCCCGCGGATATCCGCCGCGATCGGCCGCGCGCGCGCGCTGTAACATTTAATTAGCGAGAGTGTCCCTGCCGGTTCGACCGGCAGCGTGTAATTTAACGCTTCGATGCCTCGGAGCCTCTTTGCCCTTTGACTCTTTCGACCCTTCGTTTTCGAGACCCGCCTTCGCCGATCAAAGCGCACAGGGTCCGAGAGTTCTTAGGAACGCCCGGGCTTCATTTGCCGATGCCCCGATTGAAACGCTCGCGCCACGGTATGATTCGCGCATCGCCGGCACGTTCGCTCGAAATTTCCGCGATAGATCTCCTCTGATTCGACGAATTAGATAACCGTGCGTTTGCGCTCGGGCGAGTTCCGCGTTTATTAGCGTCCCTGATGGCTGCGTAATTCGGACAACGCTCGGCGCAGTCTGTTGCCGATAAAAAACGGAGTATTGATACATGTATGTACATCGACGCATATACATATATATAACCAGTGATAAGTAAATTATATGAATGTAAATATTAATCCCCGACGAATCGATACAGTGTTAGTTACGATCAAATACGCTCCAGAACCTAGTTGCTAGCAAATCAGGTCAATTGTTCAATATACATTCGTATTTATCCGCGAGTGATAGTTATGGATTAAATGTATAGAGAATTTCGGCTGATACATGCACAATTCTAGTTTAGAATCAAACAATTTCTTTACACAACCTCTATTAAGAAAGAATATCCTGCGAGTCTCAAACTCGCTTCTTGAATTAGAGGCTCAGACAAAAATTGTCAAAACGCAAAACTTTTTTATCTTTTCTTATCGTTCCACGCACTAAGAAGATTAAGATGAATTAATGCAATTCTTAATCTGAATATTTGCGAAATCAATACGTTCAACATAAACTGACAATAGGATCATAAACGAGAATAAGATTTCAAGGGTCTGTTTCCACGTCGTTTCGTTTCGTCTTGTCGTCCCAGTCTGGCGCTGTTCCGTGCGCGCAGAAGGGTGGCAAAGTGTCTGTAACGCCGCGCCGCGAATAGCGAGTAAGAATCCATTCGTCCGTTATTAGGGGAATGCATTAGCCTGAATAATGCAGGAGGTTTGATGCGCTGATGTATGAGCTTCTTAAAATTCCGCTGGAAACTGTTGCGCGGCAGTAGATCACTGTACACCGTCGGCTCGGCAGCCGAAGAAAAATAGACGCAGGCTCGTATCCCGTTCAGCCGGGCAACGCGCGCAACACAGAGATCCCGATTGTACCGGAAGCGATCTGTTTAATCGAGCCCTTCCCATCGCGTGTACCGCCCGGAAATAGTTGCAGCGGCTTAGGCTTAAACGTGTACCCACGGACATCGTGGCAACCGAATTCGGCGCGCACACGTCGCGACCATAGCCGTTCGATTATTTCGCGGGATGCCTAATTAATCCTTTGATCTTATTACTCGTTGATTAAGCCCGTCCGAGTCGGTGGGATCCTCGGGGCAGCTGAATTCTTCATACCGAGTTCGGGGAATCTTGTTTCCCACCACAAAACGAAGCACCGGATTATTCGTTCGCGGATCCGTCGTAGACGGCGTCGACGACGTCCGACTCTCCTCGAGCTGTAACACCGAATACATTAGGGGGGAAATGATCTCTGTCGGCCCGGGCCAAGTCGCGGTGATTCATTATTCTCCTCGCCGGATCAATTAATCTCGCCCGGAATCGGGAATCTATATTATTTCATTTATATTCGTAATGATTTTCCAATATTCCGTAGCATTACCGGCCTGGCTAATGGACGCCGGCGTATTTTTCAGTTAAAATATATTGCCACATCATTACAAACGGGAAGAAAAATAAAGAAAGAAAGGGGTATGCAGTCACGATACATTTAGCACCGGGGGGGCTGTAATGCAACTGGCGCGGCGCATTTTCTCGTTGTGCATACGCGATTTGTTTTTGCGTGACGAATCGCCCCGCTTTACAGCTGCACGTTCTCTCTCTCTCTCTCTCTCTCTCTCTCTCTCTCTCCGCCGTTAACCCTCCTGCAATTCCTTTCCGCGACTCATCTACCTTGACGTTAATAACTCGCCGGCAGGGAAAGAAGTCAATCTCCCCCGCTGGTCGACGTTTAATACGGAATCGAATATTGATCAGGGAGAAACAACAGTTTCATTTCCACTTGTGCGACGGGGTTGTAATATTTCCACCGTGTTCAGCCGGCTGAGATCAACTGTTGCAATGAACTATTCTTTAAAAAAATCTCGTTATTCCTTACTGACGATGAAAGAGCGATCGGGTTGAGATCATGAAGTCATGCGAGAAATTCGCAAACGCTGTTCAGGATCGCTTAACACAGTGAAGTCCCATCCGAACCTTCAATAGCTGAGTTCTTTGATATTTTAACTCGTAAATACAAACGTGGACGAATAAAAATTTTTTTAACATAGGATTGAACGATTTGAAAAATTTTTGGATGATGAAAGATTTAATTTGATAGATAATATATACGAAATTGGTTAAAATGATTGCAGTTGGTTGGGGTGAAGAAATAATCACGTTTTTTAATTTTCTTCGAAGTCAGTGGATTTTCAGATATTATAGCAAATTAGAATATAAAATAGTTGAAGTTAGTTATTCAAACAAATTTAGAGAATCGTGCTCATATATGCGATCATTTTAAAATAATAAATATTGATAAACTTATAGTATACAATGAAATCAGGAACCAATTGACACAGGAACTTTTTGTCATTCTACTCAAATGCTATTCTTGCAATCATTTTTTTACGAATTGTCTCGTAACATAAATTTTCTAACATATCAACAAAATTAATATATTATCGTCCAACTTGAAACAAATTATTTTTAAAAAAACGCGCATATACATTTGTTCACGACTGCGGATAAAAACAAAGAAGACATCCGACACGATCTTACGAATCGGTAAAAATTCACGACAACTAATTATAACCGCACAATTGTTCTCCAACCCGTCCATCATTTCTATCCGTCCGCGCGCCATCATCGTCCGCTCGCCCAGTTATCTTAGCGAGCGCTGTAACACCGGGAAGCTCCTGGATTACCGTCGATGACAACGGATCCCGTCGAGAGGATTGCCGCGCAACGCGGCCGCGATCCGCGACAAAGTTCGCCGGTGCGTGCCGATCGGCCGTCGATTCGGCAAATTAAAAAAATTCGCGTATCCCGGGTTCGGCCGCGAATAAAAACCTCGCGTCCTCGGCTGCAATATTCGAGGCGGTTGCCGAGCGGCGCGGGCGGCGTTCCGCGCGTCCGCCCGGTAACTCCGATAATTGATTTAGCGGCGGAACAGGAACGTAATACATATAACCGGTTCGCGGGCGGGGCGGGAGGGGCGGGGTGTGTGGGAGGGATCCGTTTAAACTTAGTTTAATTAAACCGTGGATTTATTGGGCGCGCCCGGTTGATACGTACACAGGAAGACGAGCGCGCACAGGCACACGGGCGTTCGCGCGCCGGGCGTGTACACACGTCCGACAAGCCTGGCGTTACCTGCGCGACGCGACGGCTGGCTGCCGGATAGAACAGGTACACGTGTTCGCGGTCGTGTGCGATACACGCGCACGTGTCTCTGACAAGCCCTGTCAGCCTGCTCCCGCGCGATTTTAATGGAACTGGTATGCGAGCCGCGAAAAAATGTTCCGGGTCGGCCTTTGCAGCGGCGGCCACGATCGGCTGCTGGAAATAGTGCAATAATAATGCTAATAATTCAATTTATCTACTGGATAAAGCTCTTTTTAACATTCTTAGTAATAATAATAATATGCTGTATAGAAATTTAAGAACACGAAAAGGAGAGAGAAAAATACATATGATCATCCGATCAATGGTTAAGAGGAACTGCGAATAGTATAATCGGTGAAATCGGGGATGGATTCGCCGTGGTCACGGACAAATTAGTTTTAGGGGCGCGGGCGGACTTGGAATTAGGATCGCCAGAGTCCTGAGTCCGGCGGACCCTCCAGTAACGGAATTGGTAATGATTTCGACGTGGTTTGAAGCCAAACTGCATTGCATCCGCATTCACCGTGCGACGAAACGACGAGGAAAAATCGTGCGTCAAACTTTTTACGCTCGCAGTAAAGGGAATGCTTTCTCGTACAGAATTATCTCGGAACGATTCTCCTAAAAAATTTGTCACGCATAGTCGTCAGAATTTATGCAAAGAACGAACGATGCTGCAGGAAGCAAAATCACCTGTTCCAAAAACGAGCCACTACAATTTCGAAGAAGCTTCTGCATGCAATGGAGCTCGTGAAAGGATAGATGGACGTCTGCCGTCGTCGTCGTCGAGCGCGAAGATGATCGAAGAAACCGAGGGAAGAATGCGGGAGCCCCGTCGCGATAATGAGAGGAAGCTACGGGACAGGAGTAAGGAGGTCGAACGAATTAGACAGGATGCATATTTAGTCAGGTGAATCGCAGTTTAATGAAGGACGGGCAGGGCACACCGGCAGCCAGCGTCCCCGGAAATGGTAAATTGGCGTAGACGAGGGCTCGGCTAATTGGGTTGAAGCGCAACGACCGGTTGTTGTTTTGTGTCAGCTGTTCCGGACCGGAGTGCGCTCGTCCCGTTTCTTCGCGCTTCGCTCGCTGCACGTTGTCGATGATCGTCACTCGTCGTCTGGACGTAAAAAGTGCCGACGAACGGGTTCGCGTGCTCGTCCGAAAGGTTTCGCGATCCAAGCGGGGATGCTAGACGGCGAGGATAGGGTGTCTCCGAGTGTTTAAATATTTGCCCGATCGGGGGAAGTTTCGAGGCATGTGTAATTGCTGGTAACTAATTATACCGAAACGGCAAATATAGTTGGGCCAATTGCAGAGCTTCCAATTGCCTTTGGATGAGGAAGAAGAGAGAGGGAGAGGGAGAGTGAGTGAGAGAGCGAGTTTCGAGCAGCGTCGGTCCTATGTGTTTCGTTGCCGAAGCGTTTGCAACAGATATCTTATTAGCGCGATGGTTACGTTCATTAAAGTTCGCGAACAATTCATCGCGCGGCGAATGTCGCACAAAGCAGCGGGGGGAAGCAGCGAGCAACCAGCCGGCTCCCTTTGTCTCGAACCACCCTGCGAATCTGCCCGCCAATAAGCTCAAGATTCGCCGAGCTGTCGCTGATTTTCCACGGTCTTCCAATTAATCGGTTGCTCGCGATCGGAGCACGCGCGATTTCAGCGATTCGCCCGCCGCGGCCCCGGCTCTCCTCGATACGCCGTTTATTTTCGCCCGGCCCGGGACCGCGCGGTGTCTAATTAAAGGGTGGAGGGTAATAGGAAGCTACACGCCTGGAACAAGGGTAAGCCACGAACATGCCGAGCTGCCGCAATTCTACCGGCAAGGGTCTACTCCTTTTTATTTAGTTTCACCGCGGACCACCTGCAACCTGTGTGCTGGAAGTTACCGCTAATGAACAAAGAAAATGCAAGTCACCGAGGAGAGCGAACGGACGAGGCGAGGAAAGAGTGCTCCCGGCGCTTGCCGATGCTATCTCCTGACAGGCTGCTTTGTCACAGTCTCTGCTGGAACCTGGCAAAAAGGCTACCGGGCTCGTTCCGTTCCCCTAATTACCCGTTACGCCTCCCTCGAATCATTAATTTGGCATTAACGATCGGCCCCCCGTGCACACACTACTTTCCTAGTCGGAATTATCCACGGTGTAAGAAGTTTTATTATAATTAATTAATTCTATCGAGTGCCGCCGGGAACGAAAACAATGGCCGGGAGTAGACCGCGGATGTTTATGCAGATCGAGCATTTTTATAGGTAAATTCACGGAAATTTGGGTCAACGAGAATTTTATTTCTCGCTGGTTCACTGAAGAGCTTCTTAAAGTGTTTTAGACTCGCCTGGAATGGCATTTTAGTCGCCCTTGGAGTCTTCCGCGAGCTGCTGGAATGTTCAGTTCGGGGTCTGGTAGTTATTAATTCTAGATTTTCGGAAATCATCTTTTGAGGCAGGAGTTATGGTCATTCGAAGTCGTGGTGCAGGAAACTGGGATTTCTTTAAATTTGTTAGGATATATTAGAAACTGTATTCTTCTGAATTCATTAATTCTGTTTAATATAATTCTTAATTAATTTAATATAATTGTTTAAATAGCAGACTTTTATACTGGTTCATATCTCCAGAGAAAATTCAAAGCTACGTTCCATAAAGACTGGATCTTAATGAACTTTGTTACCATCTTCTCTTGAAGCAATGAAATTAACAGTCTCTGGGCTCTTCTATAAACTGCCGCAAGGTACAGAGCTTCGTATTAAAAATTATCAACTCTTCCAAAATAATGATTAAAACTTACAAATAATATCTGCAATTATAATAACATCTCTCCAATGACAGACAAAGTCCAAAGACACCACCTACTCTCTAAGTGCCCTAGAAAAATCCCTTCAACTTACATTACAGAATAAAATCAAAATTTTCTAAAATAATTCCTTAAATAACGAATCCGCCAACCGAATACCATCAGAATTTCAGAGAACATGTTCGAAGAGAAATCTAGATCCTCCCCAACCTTATCACGAGATCGCCGAGATCTCAGCCTAGTCGCAGCGATAGTCGATGGCCATAGGGCCGAGCCGAGCAGGATTAATCGCGGCGAATTTAGAAAATTGTTTTTCTCCTGCCGGCAAATAAGATGCTCGTAGAATAGGATGAAGTCGGGGGCCGCTGGTAGGCGGCGGGTGGCTGGCAGGCAGACTAAGTCCGATTTAATCTCGTAATCGACGCGTCGCCGGTCGGCGGAGTCGAATTGAAACAATTTCTGGAGGAAAAACCGAGAAATGCAATCGTCAGCGAGCCCCGGCCGGAGCCGCAGACACGCCGGGGTAGGACGCTTCCGTTCCTAATCCTCCGTCCCGGGGTACGAGTGTTTGTGAACGAGAGCGTCCTCGAGGATTTCTGGCCGTGGCCGTCTTTCGATTACGAACCTCTGTCCCGGGGTTTGCACAGGCGACCGAGAGAGCCTCTGTCTGTGTCCATTACCGAGCCGAGCCACACCCACTCGAGCCACGGCTGATTTCCAATACCTTATATTTGCGGACTCGCGGGCCAACGAATCGCGAACTGCTATTCCTGCCTCGCTCTGCCTCGCGTGTGTGTACGCGTGTGTGTGTGTGTGTGTGTCTAATACTCGCTGGACAAAGGAGCTGCCCCGGCAAACAATAACAGAGAAACGACAGGGGATGATGACGAGGCGCAGTCGAGAGTCAGGCTTTTATCCTCTATCCGCGGGATTAAAGAAGCATCGTGCCTGTTCCTGGAACGATTGCTCTCAATTAGCTTTATCTGTATTTACGCCCCGGGCAGGGGGGGGGGGGGGGGGGACGCGAGGCGGTTCGATTCTATGGGAAATGACCGAGGGAACGGTTCTAACGGCCTAGGATTTTTTTTTGATCATGTTACTGATATTAAAATCTCTGAAGCAGCCACGAGATCTCTGATACAGTGACGCTTTGTCGATAAAATAAGTCAATAAAAAGGCAATAGAAAGTCAATAGAAGCTCAATAAAGAGTCAATAAAAGGTCAATAAAAAGTAAATAGATAGTCAATAGAAAGTCAATGAAGCTAGGAAATAAAATAAATTTTTAATCTCATGAATAATGCCGTCGATTAAACATAGATAATGCAACAATTGATGCATTAATCGTCGTACACACCATCTACATTCTTCGAACACTTTCGACATGCTACAGTTACCAAAACTTCACACGCACAGTTATTGCATACACGCCATTACTGCAGCGCAATCAGTGTCAAACTTATTCACGGTAATTCAACCCCACCTCTGCAGCTGATTTGTTCCTTCCACGCACGTAGAGAACCGTCTCTACCAGAGGGAAGTGTATCGCGAATACGAACACTTACTTGTTCCAAGGCTGACAATGTTGAAGAACGCCGACGCTCGTCGAGCATTTCGCAGATGATTGGAGGGTGGGGAGAGCGGCAAATTAATCATCGGATGAAATCATAGGAATCGTAGGACGGTCGAGCGGTTCCATCGGTGCGGCAGCGTCGTCTCTTCGCCAGAATTATTGCGGAGCTATTAACATCGAATATCGATATCAGATACCGCCGCCCCCCCCCCCCCCCTCCCATTGACGTCGATAAATGCTCTAGCAAACGGCGACGCTGTTGTCAATGGGCATTACATAAATCCTGCAACTTCTACCTACTTTCACGGGCACTGAACCGAGTGGATATCGGCTAATCAGATCCGTCGAATTAATTGCGATGTTTCCTGCGGCAATTTCGCCGACGACCGTGCAGAGAAGAACGAAACGACGGCGCGCGGGGGGCGGGGGGGGCGATGATCCAGCGTTTCCGGCGCGGTCGAAACGGCGCCTCTGATTAGCGCTGTTTACGGGCGGCGGGTATTTTGTACCAAGGAACGGTGTGACTGAGGGGGGTGGAGGTGGGGGAGAAATAATCCTCATGAGTCTGCAGGAGCGACACACAACAGAAATTGCCGGAGTGACGCGCCGGGCCACGGGGCGATCAGCTGAATTCCACGTTCGTCGCCGACCGAATTGGCTTTATTGCCGTTTCTGCCCGCTCCACGGACCCTCTGAAATCGACGTGGCTGCTGCGGTTGCAAGCCCGGGGAACGCGAGACGAACGAACGATCCCCACGAACACGGGCTGGGACACGTCGGGTACGCATCCCGTGCCCGGCCCGATGTTGGGAACCTGGAGATAAGTTCGCTGGGTGGCTTCATCGAAATCCGACGTGTAACGAATTGCCGCGGAGATAACCGCGCTCCTGATTCGCGCGAAGAAAGCACGATATTCTGGATTAGGTGCAGTTGCACACCCTCTTGCCACCGGTTGCTGTTCAGGCTCTCGTGATTTAACCGCTTGCGCTATAATGACGAGCCAGACTTGCGACGAATGTTCCGTGCTCGATTCGATAAATATCGCTGCCAGTTATTTCTATCAAATCGAAATAAAATTTTAATCGTCTGTCATCGAAGAGAATAAAAATAAACGAGGACATTAGAATTATATCATGGCGCCAATGAAATAATAAGGACGAAATAGTCGTAATCAACGTAGCTATGGAAGACGTAATAGTGCAACGCGTCAATCGCTGTGTCAGTCATCTGTAATTTACACTGGATTTTTTATTCGGTCAGTCAAGGATAAATATGTAATTCGGAGAATCATATTATTCTGTACAAATAAGCTTTAAATAATCCAGCGGTAATTAAGTGAATATTTTATTACGTCACCGCAGAATGTTATTACGCGGACTAAGCGAGAAGGAAGGCAAAACAGGAACGGCGCTTAATGTATTCATCGCGGAGGTATTCTGGGTTGATGCAAAATTAGTCCGATGGAACTTGACTGGAATTGATGTTGACCTGATTGAGGGTGCAGCATGAAACGTATCCCAAGTTCAATTTGATGCAGGCATCACGATCTATCAGGTTGTTTCCGGGCCCGTTCATAGTAAACGATCTAGGAACGGTCTATTTCAGGACTACGACGATCCGATAGCTTTTGTGTTATTCCTGGGTTTGTATTAAACCGATCAGATCGTCGAAGTTATTGAACTCAAACATAATAGAATAAATTCCTTTGAAAGTAATAATTGAATATAGATGATTCGTTAGATATTTTAGGAGTTACTATCGCTTCTTTTTTTAAAGAACTGACCAACAGTTTAATAACTTAAGCTTGGCATTTTCTTGATCAGAATTTAGACCTCCCGAAAATCCAGCTCTCGTTTAATTAATACCGATCCCAAACGACGACGCGAGGACGTCATCTCGGCATCGTCTGAACACGAATAAAATCGTGCAACGTTTCGGAACATTCGACGTTCGCGTCTGTTTGAGAAGCGGCGGGCTCGTCCTGCCGAACGGTTTGATATCAGTTACGTAGCAGCCGTTCACGGGAATATTATTCGAATGGAGTGGTCCGTCGAGGACCGTCGAGCCGGCACGTGGAATTAAGTGTGCTCGGCAAACACGATGTAAAGCAGCATCAAAGTTGTCCGTTAAAATATTGCCCGGCACAACAGGTGCTTCTGGAAAATCCGCGTTTCCCGGGCCGCGCGGAAGAAAATCGTCGCACCTGTCCGCCGGCCGGCTGGAAAGTTCATTAAAACCGACCGGCAACGGCGGTGGGGAGAGGGAGGAGGGGGAAGGGGTGGGGGTTGCTTGAAAAAGGCGAGCGTATTTCCGCCGTTGTAACAAATAGCCGGAAGATTGACTTTAAATGCGAAACTTCTTTCAGCGCTCTCTCCGGCTAACGACAATGCGCTTCGTTAACTCGAGCAATCTGGAACCGAGACTTCTCGAGCTATCAAACCTTTTTAAGGGCTGTCGTTTAAAGGCGAAGGGAGCCATTCTCAGTCGTGGGAACTGCCCCCAACGAAATTATTTCCTTTCGTGCTTTTATTGCCCGCCCGTCTAGCGTTCCCAGTCGGCCGGTTTCCTATTTTATTTTTATCGGGCCCGAACAATAGAATACACCCCCTTTATCCCCGCGTAAAATACTCTGTCCGAACACCGGCGTTCTCCTCATTAATTGAGGGTGGGGGAACATTATCCACGACCACGCGAGTTGCAGACGGATCGATTTACACCTGTGATTGCTTCCTGGTACGATCGCGGCGTTTTTTAAATTTTTAGGCAAGATAGCAAGCTTTAATCAGCCTTTAATTATAGTTTAAATCGCTTTGACGATACCTTGAGTAGATGTTCAATTTTATAGAGCTTGTCTTGTGAATACGTCCGTTTAAGATATTAAATAAAATAAAATCATTTGACACAACTTTGGGATAATTATTCCGGTGAGAAACATGTTCGAATAATTTATTTCGCCACTTTATATTGATCAAATTAACAAAAGTATATTCAATCTGTTAATTATCATTATAGTTGACAGTTTATATTATTTCATTATTGAAATAATATTTAAAAAATATTTTAATAATATTTGAAAAAATATTTAAAAAAATATTTTAATAATATTTGAAAAAATATTTTAATAACATTTGAAAAAATATTTTTGCCATAAATGCACAAAATCCTCAGTGTACAGATTATTATCCTAGTACACTTTGTTCAAGGAAGATATCTGATTTCGCATATTATAATCGAATATTGGCAAGGGGTTAACTATTTTTCCAAAACCGTTGTCACCACGGTCAAAGAGGAAGCTATCTGAGTCGATGCCGCGTTGATGGAAAAAGCTCGCGACGAGAGAGAAACGATGGTCGGTGAAGAATGCGAGGGCGTCGATGGCGGCCGATGGCGAAAATGCCTTCCAGGTTTTATCAGCCGGCGCGCAGGCATAATTTAAAGGGTGGCATTATTAAAAATGAGGCCTCACCGCGCAAAAGGAAGACTCGACGAGACATTGTCGGAGGCGAGAGGCTATTAGCAAAAATTCGGAAGTGGCTTGGCAGCGGAGTTCTGGCCCCGTAATTTCCCCCCGTAATGGGGCCATAACCTTCTCGAATCGACCGGGTAAATTATGAAAGTTTGATGCCGACGTAATTTATTCTTTTTGCCGTCCTGTCCACCCCCCCCCTCTCCGGACCTTCTATTTTTCCCTTTTTCCTGTGCCCCGGCCATCTTCGCCTTCAGTCGGCTGCTTTAGGAGCTAGATAATTAAGCTCTCGGACCGTCTTCGATTTTAATTAGAAAGTTGCCCCGGTCGTTCGAGACGGCGCGATACAGAAACGATTCGGCGCGGAGAGGAGGAAGACCGACACCGGCCATTCATTAATAAAGAAAAATTAACCGCGTCCTCGTAACGAGCACGCCAAGCCTCGTGAAAGATTACCGGAGCGCCCCGCGGAGCCGAGACGACGTCCGACGCGCGCGCGCGCGCTCGGTTCGCGCCGTTCATCAAACAACTAATTACTATTCCCCGATGAAATTTGCCCCGGCAAACTTTGCGGAATAAGAAAGAACCCGTAAGCGGGTCGAGTGGTCGTAAACCGCGGTTTCGTGAACCGCCGCAAAAACCATTTGTCCCGAATTACTTTACACCCGGTTCCCGGCGTTTCTTCAAACACGCGGCACCGGAGGGGACCCTTCGCGAGCAACGTGGAACACTTATATCAGTGCCCGGACGTGACAATTTGATTTACGAGCGATTCAGGGCGCGAAACCGGGGTCAGCGGTGCTCGGTAAGGTCCACGGGTAAACACTGTTACACGATTATTGTAATAAAGTTTGTCCTACTTCAATTGCGATGAAAAAGAACTCCTCGTACTATGATTTATGGTTGCAGCGACTAGTTTATAATTTCCTAGAATAAGGAAGTTAATAACCATTGTATAGCTATGTATTATCGGATGGTTTTATACCAGCAACAATAAAGTAGAATATTATCTCGATTTAGGCAAACTGAATGACATATTTACTGCACTCATTTCAACATTTCGACCACGATACGGTATTTTATTTTATTATTTTATTATATTAGCCTTTTTATTTTGCCACCGTTTTGAAATTCTTTCGATGGCAATTATCATTTCAAACCAAATGATATATAAATTACAAGTAATTTACGTTGAAACAAAATTTTATTATTCCCCTCTCATTTAAATTCCCTCTTCACGAACGCATGTAAATACTCATCGAATCATCCAACCTCTCCTCGAACACGATCACGCTTTCAACAATTCATTCGCAAATTAAACTCCGCCCCGAGCACCGCAAACAAAGCGACGCCAATAGCCTCTCCGCCTTTATGACGCGAAAATATCGCGTTACTCGACAATGCCAACAAGTGTCTGAAACCGCGTACGAACGTCGCACGTGTTCAGAAATGGTCGCGTTATTTACGCCCGATGTTTATCGCCGAACCGAGAGGATCGTCCCGGCAGGTGTTCCTCGCGCGATGCTTTCGCATCGGTGGGATGGGGTTCGTATGTCGGGCACCCAGTTTCCACCACGTTCCGCGCTGTTCCTCTTCTCTTCTTTTTTTACGGCGGGATGTAGGACAATGCGCACGTGGGCAGTAAACGGGCCGATCGCGTCGACGATTCGTCGGGGCTCGCGGCCCGATCGTAAAGCGTCTGAAAAAGTTTCCGTCGACGGCGGTCGGATGCGGGAGAGTTCTCGCGGAACGAGTGCCGCGGCGAAACAGCCGGCCCGTTTCCGCGCGGTTCTTGCCCGGGTAGCGTTTCCACGGAAGACACCGTCGGGGCGGAGAATAAAATTTACGCTCGATCTCGGCGCCGAGTTTTCTCATTACCATCTACCCGGTATCGCTCGTATCCTAATGTACTTTCTCGCGCGGAAAGGGAAGCGGTGAAAGAAAGAGAGAAAGAAATGGAAACAGAGAAAGACAGAGACACCGCGAGAGGAAGAGACACAGCGAGAGAAAGAGACACGGCGAGAGAAAAAGAGGGACAGAAAGATAGAGAGGAAGATGGTGAAATCGAGTGAGAGTGAGAGCCGGAAGATCGCGAGTCGGTGGAAGAGAGAGAGAGAGAGAGAGAGAGAGAGAGAGAGAGAGAGAGAGAGAGAGAGGGTTGGAACGAGGTCTAGTAAACGACAGGAAGCAGAAAATACTTGGCTTTGTTGTCAAGCGCGAAACGTTACGCGATACCGGTCCGGCTACCTAAGAAAAGGCAGTATCAATGCAGCCAGCGGACTAATAGTATCCGCTATCCGTATCCCTTTGTTGCGCGTGCCGCTCTAATGACGCGGCATTGTACGAGCGGAGCCACGCGGAGATACGAAAATCTTTTCTTAATGGAAACTCGATGGTAGAGAGACGGGCGCAGTCTAGCGGCGTGGCAACGCCAGTTAATTGAACGTGATTTCCACGGGAAATCTGACGTGGCTCGATCGCTGGACCAACCTGCTCCCGCTGGCAATTGCTCGGGGATCGACTACTTCTTAATCGGGCGCCGATGCTTATTCTCACACTGTTTCATCGCACGTCGTGCTATCATTCTCAGAAAATATAAATAAATAAATAATATGTAACAGAAGAAATTAATTACACGTCGTGTAATATGACTGTTTGATTATACATCGTGCCATCATTCCGAGAAAATATAAATAAATCAAGAAATAAATAATATGTAATACTATATATGTTATGTTATATAATATAAATAATATAACAGTGTATAAATAAATCAACAATTATCTACATTAATTGCAAAACCCAGAGAAGTGCATACAGACGTCTTTTATCTTTTACTCACATTCTCCAAGTGAACATTATGCTACATTATTATTAAATATTTTAAATATTCTATTCATTCCGTATTTGATCGATTTACGTTTCTTATAAATTGTCTAAAAATAAACGTAATATCTGACCAGGGAACGCGAAAAATGGGACACGAGCTCATCCGTTGATGGACGCTTTAAAACACTTCGTGAATGTTTTATGAAATTTATTATTAAATCGTTTTCGTTGTGTTCTCGTCAACGTCTAATTACGTGCAATTAAACTCGCGATTTATTATCTGTATCGAGTTTCTTTCATTAAATTTAATTACCAATTAAATTTGAAGAAATGCGCATCGGCGAGTGTAATTATCATGCGACTGACACGTTCGCGATATCTCGGCGTCTCCATCAATGTTTTAACCCACGTTTTAAACCAGCAAAACTGGTTCATTAAAATTTAACACGACGAGAGCATTAAAATGTCAAACATAAACAGTAAATATTAAAAAGACAGCACACGTTACTCTCAAAAGAATTAACGTTCTTGCTATCATAGAACGACACATTAATATTTGTCACTCTTGACAAAATACTATTTCCTTAATATTTTTACTAAATAACAATTTCATTCCTTATTTTCTTCACCCTTTCGAATTCGGTAATTATCAGATTGTACAAAACTTCTACAATTCCTTTCCGAAACTTTATCCAATTATAGCAATCGAGTTTTGCACATTTCCCTCGGATACACGCGACTCTTTCGGTCGGCACTGAAAGGGTTAAACGATCGAAGAAAGCAAGAAATTTCTATCCGACCGCTTCCGGTAGCAATTGGAGATAGTTCCTACTTTGCATAAAGAGTTCGCTTCGAGGGAACCAGGTTAAGAATGCGAAGGGTGGGAGGAGGGAATTGTTATCGATGCAAAACAGTTTTATCCGAGATCCACGAGTCGAAGATCGCGGTCGTTTTCGGCGTCGCCGTGTCTCGAGCAACACGTTATCCATTCCGTTAAAGAATCCACGGGCTCGCCGCGAGGCAACGAGGCAACGAGGCGTGAAGCGGTTCTCGGAGCTGGACGGGCGCAGTTCTTCAACGGCCCCGCAGTTTCCCCGGCCGCAAATAAAGCAGCGGCCCGCGGGCGATTTCCGCGCGGCCGCGACGATTCCTCGCAGGTGTACGCGCGCCCGTTTCCGGCGGCCCCGCGGATTAGCCCCGATACGGTTTATTCCGCGACGCGAAGAGCCGGTATTAATTTCTTGTCTTCGGTTTGTTTTTCACAAGGAATTAATACTTTTCCGGGCGGCCAGTTATTTACGAGCAACACGGCACTCTACAGATTTGCCGGATTAAAGGCGGGCCCCACCGGCTATAAATTAAAACCTTAAGCCCGCCCCGGCCCGGCCTTTTCTCCTTTTCTCCCCCTTTTTCCGACCGGCGACTCTGTCGAGGATTCGTGTAAGTATCCGCCTTGCAGAGCGCCGCGCCCGAGAGAACTGCCCCGCCGCCTCGAGACGGGTTTATTCTCCTCGAGATTAGTCGCGAACTAGCGAAATCTTTTCTCTGCCTCGAAAAAAGTACCCCGACGCCGCCCCGCTTACCTTGCGCAACAATTAAAAGCACCGGCGAAGTTCTCTAGAATTTCCCGGACGGGAATTAATCAATCACGTTTGTTGTTTGCCGACTTGCGCGAGGATTATCTTCCAGGCATCAGATATCGTCTGCATCCTCGCGATGGGGATTTGTAGTAATAAAATGTTAAATACAGATTTAACGTTATTTTATTTTGTTTTATTTTAAAGGTATTGATCTCTGAATTATTTCAATCACCTGAGAAATATAGAAGACTAAAATATATTATTTCCGATCTTTAAAGCTATTTCGTTTCAAGCAACGTTGATCTATCTTTTTATATATTTATTTTTTATTTTTTATATGTGGGTGATGTTATCCTTTAATATCATGAGAGGTACAAATAGGCCAGTATAAAAATAGTAAAAAAGGAAAGATATATATAATATACTTTATATTTGTGTAATTACGTTGAATAGTACATTTAGGTACCTGTTAATACAAAGAAAAAATATAAAATGTTATAAAAGAACATTTATGGAACAGAAACAGAGTCTTAAAATTCTCTGTACGTTTCTTAACCCTTCTTTAAGCGGTAGTGTGACGGCAGACAGTTGCTAACATTAAGACTAGTACAATTTACAGTGGCACATACTGTACACAAAATTCTGTTAGCACTACGTTGCTTAATCTCTTAGCAGCAGACGTCATAAATGAATAACGATTTCACATTTTACCACAAAAATACTCCTCTCATATTTTAGCATAAAATGCTTGTGCTACATTTTCATAAATTTCGCATGTTTTAGAGTAACTTTAAAACAACTTTTAATTCTCCTTACTTTAATTCCACTTTTAACTCTACTTTCAATTCCACTTTTAACTCTACTTTTAATTCTACTTTTAACTCTATTTATAATTCTGCTTTTAATTCCACTTCTTAAAATCCTGGAACAAAATTAATCTCAAAAATAGATCGTTATAACCGAGCGATTAAAAACTCAAAAGTCCCGCGAACAAAATTGTCGAAGGAAATTTTCGATTTCAAAATTCAGAACGCTGTCACAGAGGAGACGATCCCTCGCAGTGATTTCCTGTCGCAGAAGGGCTCTAGATCCGGCGTCCGCGTATTCGTTGTTCGCGCACCCACGATGGCAGAAGCTCGCTCATCCGGCTGTCGGATACGCGTCTCGAGGACGCCGGCGCGCCGTCAGAGCGTAGCCCGCGACCCATTCATTAGTTCCCTGTAAATTAATAAGTAGTTAGTTTGTTCTACCGCTTCATTTAACTTTCGAAGCACGCGGCAATTTCGCCGGAGCCGGGGCGAACCGCGCCGCGCCCCCGAGCCAAGCCGTGCATGTAACGAGAACCGTTTTTCACCTGGCGCAGAAGGGAACAGTTGAAACACGGGGCGAGGAAGGAGGCGGACGGGGGGGGGCGGCTTAAGCGCCGCGGACTCTTCGAGCCAATTAACGTGCAAAAGCCACGGGTCAGCACATTCTATTCGTTAATTGAGCCAATCCAAGTGGCTGCTTTGGCGGATCGCCTCGACGAGAGGCGAAGGGGTTGCGCGCTCTTGAGCACCTGGAAAATGGGAACGCTTGTAAGAAGCGGAGGGATTCGATCGAGCAAGTTCCATTTTCAGGGTGGTCCGCGAGCACGGTTAGAGGCGCGCCCGGGCTTTTGTATGTAATCTCAAAGTGTTTCCGAAGAACTTTTCTTCAAAGGCCTCTGCGACTCGCAAAGAGATTTATGGAAATCGCTTTCTTTGATTGGACTGCGAGAAGCGGCGTAGCGCGTAGCGGAATGAGACCGTGCATGGTCAGACTGCTCGAGTGAAAACAGTATTTTTGGTAGAACAATGAAGTTCGCGGTGACGCAAGAGGTATAGGAAAAGTTTCTGATCGGGCGGAGTAGTCCGGAACAGTTTCCAGCTTGTCGAAGTAGAACGAGCCTGTCTGCGGCTAGACAAACTCTAACGAAGTAGAATGGAACGGTCCATGGTCGAAAACGTGCGACGAGGACGGGGACTCTGACTGAGCATTAGTATATAATCCCAGAACGCCTCTGAAGAACTTCGCTTAACTATTTAAAGTTACTGACAATTTAAAGAATAAAAATCTCTTCGATCAAGTGGAGTTCGAAAGAAGGTTTCAAACTGGAACAAGCGAAACACGGGAAGCGTTTGTTTGCACAAATTGGTACGACAGACTCTGTAACCAGACAAGTGGCTGCAGTCTTTGATCACAGAGAGTAGTTCGGAGCAGCTTCTGTTCTGTCAAAGTAGAATGGGACCCTGTGCGATTCGACATAGGGGCTGCAACAAAGTAGAATAGCCTAGTCTATGGTCCGACAAGTGCGACAAGGACCTCATTAGACCGGGGTTAAGTAGTTTGGAACCGCGCTTGCTCTGACCAAGTAGAGCGAGGCTCTCTGTGGTCAGACCAATGAACTGCAGCAGAGTAGATTGTGCTGTCTGTAGCTTTGCAATAGGAATGTCTATACTCGGACAAGCGGGCGCGCGCGAGAGAGAGAGAGAGATATGCCATTAATTCTGCCAAAGGAGACTATAATAATTCCCGATTTGACCGATTGCGTTAATACCGCCTGCGGCCGGCTCAATAAATTACAGCAGGATATAATAATGAAGTCTGCGGTCCGGAAAGTGGAAAGTGGAAATAGGACGGTCCGTGTTCAGACATGCTGCAACAGGGACGTCGCTTAGTTAGGCAAAGTAGAATAGGACGACCCTGGTCGCGCTAAGTAGAATGGGACTGTCTGCGACCAGCGTGATGAACCACAGCAGCACGACATGGTTTATAATTAATGAAGTGGATTAGGATGTCGTATGGTCAGACAAATGGGACTTCTTCATTGGCAGAGTAAAATGGAGTGAAAATATTTTATGTGGACTGTATGCTTGTTATCTTTTATGACAAATAATTTTTTACATTTATTTACTCAAGCATATATCATCACAAAAATTGTACAATGAATAACTGCAAAATTTATAATGTTTATAAAAAGGTAAACCTATTAGTGCTTGGTGCGTTTAGTGTACCCTCTGAACTCGCATTTCATAGTAATATCTATTCCTGTATTTCTCCATATTTCAAAATGCAGTAGATCGGAAAAACTAGCTCGAATTCGGCGTTTAAATCGCATCGAGTGCAAATGGTCGGCCCCGATACCAGCGCACAGATAAATATTCTGTCATTGGGTCAGAGGGCGACAGCGAACCAACGGGAACGACACCGTGGGAAGAATTGTTCCCGCCGCGCGCGCGCGCGAGCGCGGGGCATAGTTGATTGATGGCATTAAGTAGCTTTCTTTTATTCGGGGAACAGCGAAGCTCCGCCGTGACTCGGGTTTTTCAATCGTGACTGATTCGCGCGTGATTAATGTCACAGTCGTATCTCTTCCGGTTTAGCGATATAATGCACGGCCGTTCATTTATTACGCCGCCACGGCCGCGTTATTTATGATCGCCGCAGCACTTAATACTATTTCCACGGAAGTGGCTTTCCTTCTCGCGGCCGGTTTCTCCGCGCAGACCGCGAGCTCTGGGGCGTCGTCGGCTCTCCCCCTAAAGCAAGATTTATCGATCTCTCACGCCCCGTTCCCGGCGACTTTTAACGCCGGGCACCCAGGCCGTATTCCGCTCGTCGAATCCCTAATTTAGTACCAATTCCGTGTTATGAATCGCGCGCGGGCACGGTCCCGCGAACCGTCGGCTCGCAGCGAGTCGAATTAAATCACGCGACGTCAGCGGGGGAAATATAAGATCGGCCGGGACTGTTGTTTTTCGCCGGGAGACTGCTCATCGAATATTCATAAGGCAGCACCGAACAAAAGGAGGAATCTGCTGTGTTTTCGCGGAAGAGAAATATTGCGCAAGCCCTCGAAAACGTTTTCGGTCATCGATTAGCGGAAATTTGTGGACTCATCGCCGCTCCGCTCTCGACGTGAGGTGTAACCAGACACTCGGTTTTATTTCGTTGTCAACGATTACTCGAATTTATTCGATACAACTCAGAAGATTCTGTTAAAGATTTTTTCGATGAAAGATTTACTAAATAAAATCATTATTTTACATGGTACATTCATTTTTTTGCCATTAGAATTCGCAGGTCAAAATCGACCACCCCTTGCTATTTTTAATTCCATATTCATACTTATATATAAAATAATATAAATATCGTCATAAACAATTAAGTATTGAATTACTAATAATTAGGGATGAGTGAATTTAATTTAGAAAAATATCATCAATTAGATTACTTTCAGCCAAATGGATGAAGATGTCTCTTAGTCACAGTAGTATAGAAAGTCAATGGTCGGACGCACGAGGAACTCGTTCTGTAGACACGATTTTATTGTCAACTGTAGCTGATATCGTTTGGGCGAAGTGCTCGCCGAACGTAAACGAATTCCGAGTGTTTCCGCGATCATTAAAAATGGCTCCGAAACATGCACTGCAGTCGGAAGGACGCTATAAATTCCCCGAGACGAAAGAAGAACGGAAGAGCAAGAACCGAAGTATCCTTTGACCCGGTTCCCGAATGTTGGGAGCATGGTCTTTCCGCCAGCGGGAAATTCCTTCTTCCTTCATCTGTAACACTTCCGCCGGCTCGATGGGAAATACAGTAGAGGAAAACTGTGCGGCTCCTCTGTGTCGCTTAATTAGGCCGCGCGTCGAAAGCGCTACGGGACAAAGAATTCTGTAATTTGTACCGGAAAGCCACTTTCGCGTGCCGGGTGGCTCGCGGAATTCGTAAAAATGTCAATTCCCGCTGCGGAACACCGTGTACCGATGAAACGTGTATCGCGCTTTGTTTACGATAAAAATTGCACTCGAATGTCGGCGGCGTTGCACACGCGTGTTATCGAACAGTACTTGGACAACGCGTCAGCCCGTTGCGAACCGTTTCTACTTACAGTGAAAACAGACACGCGCGAATCCAGCTATCAACGTTCATTCTCCGCGCATGAAAACATTTCATTCCCAATTTACGCTTGCTTTTTTCGAGCACGGTGGTATCATCTCGTTCAACGGCCAGGCTGCAACACGGCGAACAATAACAGTTCTTCCCGAAATGCTGGCCAGTATTCATAACATCGTCAAACGTCCCTGGATTGTTCTCCAGCTGTGATTATTTGACACAGCTACGATGATTAGCATAGTTTCGTACTTAGTAATTACCCTAATAGATATTTTCTTTCTGATGGGTTTAGATTTCATTTTATTCGTATAGTTAATATAGTTAAGAAATTTTATAGTTTAATAAATTCTTTGATATGCCGTTTGTACGTATAAAAGATACAGCACGAGTCTCACTTGTTATTACAGTGCAAGGACTCTCTGTTAATTGACTCTCGCCTACTGCCTCGACTTTGTCAATTACAATGCTTTGACATTTAATTTCCTTCTTCGCTCAGTCGTACATTATATAATCTACGCTTGTATTCCCAGAAACGCTTTTCCCGCACGCTGCGCAACTTATACCACATCGTATAGGTATTGCAAAGTAATTTCAGTTTCAATTTAGATTTTAAAACAAGTAGAAAAATCATCGCTTCATCTAATTTCCATCGAAAGTTCCTTGATTCTAACACGATCCCGTCACCTCGTCCCACCGTCGTACCTTGCCCATTGGATTTCCACAGCTGCCGATTGTCCCGCCGATCGACTAGTCAGACGGAGACGCGCGCCAAAGACAGTCCGTGAGAAAAGTGAGCTGGCGAGGTCGGGTTGGGGAAAGCCTCGCGTCTCGTGGAAACTTCTTAACCCCTAATCTAAAAATCCCCGAAAGAAACGGGGGTCCCGTTATCGAACAAGTTGTCCGTAGGATTCGCAGCCACGAGTTTTTCTCATTTCCCGTGCTGCCTGTCTCTACCGGCAACGTGGCTCCACCCAGACCCCGGCGCACAGGTTCCACCGGCGTTCAACTCATTTCTGGGATTTGCCGCGATCCCGAGCACCCGGCCGTGTACACCGTTCCCCTTCGATTATAAACTTGCTCTCTCCGGTTGTTTCACCGTCGTGGTCCCCCGGACTCTCCACGGCCGTCCTTTCCAATCTCTTGTCGCCGCGGCGACGTCACCGTGGCGACCGGCACGCCGGGTATAGACGACGAGATAAGGGGTGGTCCGGGATGGAGGGGTGGCTGGCGACCGTCAGAGGAGTTGAAATCGAAAATAGGGCGGGCAGGAAAGAAAAAAGGAACCCGTCGTGAGCGACGCAATCTCGCACACCGTGGAAACGATAGTAGCGTTAGACTCCGGGAAATCTCCTTCGGGAATCTTCGCCGCGGGACACCTGCGCTCCGAGATCTCTTCTCGAGATCCCCGGGAAAACCCGGAACGGTGATCGCGCGCGTTACATTCGCCCGTCCTCCTCTTTCTCGCTATTTGTGCGCGCGAGCTTGTCTTCTTCTCTCTTTCCATCTCGTCCTTTCTTTCTCTGTTTCCCTCGTTCTCTCTTTCTCCCTTTCCTTCGTTCTCTCGTTCTTTCCTTCTCTCTCTCTCTCTCTTCCTCTCTGGTTGTATATGTGCGAGAACGCGTGAACAGAGGAAACACACGGGCGAGCAAGATATTTCGAATAGCCCGGCTGAAAGGACGCCGGCAATGTTCGCCGATCGTGTGTCCTCCCCCCATCGATCTGCGGATCGAACGATCTACGGGGGCATCGGCGCGATCCACTGGCGGCGCCTCCGTCTGTATATACGTCTCCCCTGAAAATGGAATGTGGACATTGTACTCGATCTTCCGCCGGCATTTTTGCCCGGCCGCCGATTCGGGACGCATTATTGTGCAGTACGTACATTTGTTACGGAGGCCGGTCTGAAATTCGATTCGCGGCTGGACGACACGATATCGTCCGGGAAATCGATGGCCGGGCAACGTGGATTGAATCGGCGTTCGCGGCGGTCGACGGCCCGAGCATCATAAATCCGCTGGAAAATTGAAAAGTTTAGCGGAGTGGGGAGGGGGAGGGGGGAGATGGAGATCTTGATGTATATTTCGAGAGCGGAGTCGTTGTCGAGGGTCGCGCGCCCGATCGCGCGGATAATTCGCCCTGACGGAAATCCCTGACGTCTGCGTTTGACGTCTTGTTAACATGTGCCGGCTTCCCAAGCCAGACCCGCGCGACGCGATAGAAACTCGACCGTCTGCCGTGATACATTCACCTCCTGTAATCGCTGATATTCGAGCCGGGAATGTTTTCGCAGTAGTGTGTGTCAATGATTCGGGAGGCGCCGCGTAATTTGAAGATGGAGACGGCCGTGAATTTTGAGGAACCCTTTGCGGTGTACCGTGTATGATACTCGAATGAATTCCAAGGGAATTATTGAGGACATTGTTGATGAACTTTGTGGATTTTTATTGCAATTTTGCATGGATCATTTATTAAAATTTGTACTATGATTCGATTAAATGGACGACGATGCATTTTGAATTGAAGTTCTGTTAATTTTTATTTTTAAGGGAAGGTAATGTTAATACAAGGCACGAGGGATGTGTGTTAGTATACAGTATACAGAGTGTCCAAAAATGTTTTAATATTCGTAGGTCATTTGATGTAACTTTCCTCTTTTCCTCAAATAACCTCAGGGCCTCCTCATTTCCCGCGAGTGGTTTTTAAAATGTATGAATATTTATAACTTTGATGGAAAGTTATTGAAATAAAAGTTCATAGAATATTAAAAATTAAAATTATTTTTCCACCAACTATACCAGTCAAATTTTGACAGTGATCGTAGTGAAAAGATAAATATAACCTCGACAACTACTGATATCACCTCTTTCTATAATCAACCCTTCTATCTAGAACTAAACTAATATAATCACATCATTTCTAACTAGCTTACCAAGCGATTTATTACAACATAATCACAAAATCACTCCCGTCAGATCCACCCGTCCCGAGGCCTGAATTAATAAGATACGCCGCGCGATAATGGAAGAGTTTAACAACGCTAAGAGAAACAGGGGGGGCCCCGCAGGAAGTTCCGTCGGCCTTCCATTTCCTTCCATTTACGTTCGAGCCAAAGGGCGCAGCTGCCCTCTTCATCAATGTTGGAGGAATCCGCGGGAAGCGAAATTCATTTTCACGGCGGGTCTAAGTGCCACTAAAGCCAGACGTCGAACGGAAAAACAGTTCGCGTTTACGCGCACCGGTGCCGGCCTGCGGATTAGGCCGGCCTCCTGACAGCTTCATTACCGTCTACACGATTTTAATAAAGAAGAAAGTAATCCGAAAGTTCCGAGTCCGGGGGGAGGCTACGGGGGGCAGCGAGACTGGCGGGAACGGGCGGTCGGGTGCCGAACTTTTCGATATTTTAAGGGTAACGATCTTGTCGAAACGCGCCGGGGCGCCGTGCCACTCGGACTTAAGGGTTAAGGAGGCGAGAACTTACGACAATTGGACGCCAGGGTCAAACGTATGGACGCTATCGGGCCAAACTTCCGGTTATCAAGTGCTCCCCCCACCGCGCCGAGGAAACGATTTACGAGGGCCACGGCGACTCGGTCCGAAGTTCCGCGGAAAAATTTCCAATTCTTGCCCCCGGTTACCCTTCCCGTCGGCGACCGTGTCCGGGATTTATCATTATCGAATCGAGCATGGGATTCTCGTCGTCGTTGTCGCGCGCTGAATTGCCCGCCGAGAATTCGGAGATCCATTTTTTTCGGTAGTCGTTATTGGCCGGTGATCCGCGGCGATCGGGGACGAGCCGCCTCGCCGGTTTTCACCGAGGAATCAACACCCGGGTCTGCGGAGGTTGTTTATGCAATTATTAACGGTGACGGGCGGCTGCGGCGGCGGTGACGATTGGAGGAAAAGGGGCGCGAGATTGACGGGCCGGTGGATCGATCGGCGGAGGCCAGGTAAACGCGGGACTCGTCGGTGCGTGTAAACCGTCCCGTTGTTTGTGTTGGCGAAAGCCGTGCGGGAACGAGGGAACGCCGGTCCGTCCGGAGCCGGAGGATAAAACGAGAGGCTCCAGAGAGAAACGAAGAGGGAAAGAGAGAGAGAGAGAGAGAGAGAGAGAGAGAGAGTGAGAGAGAATCGTCAGAGAGAAGGTGGGGCGTTTCCTGGCCGCTGGAACCAGCCCAACATCCAGGCAACGTGAAACGACGTTTTCAATATTCGCAGGGGAGCGAGAACGTGCATCTATCATCGCCAAGTAGAATAGATTCGCCTGTGATCAGACAGGTAGAACAGGACGCGCAGCGATCGGGCAGATAGGCCAGACATTCCTGTAAACAGAGGTGTGGCCCTTCTAAGGACCGACCAAGGGATAACAGCGTATGGTCGGGCAAGTAGAATGGGACAATTTAGTGTTAGACCACCGAGAACAGTGCTGGTCATGGTCGGACGAGCGGAATGTGTCAGTAGGGTCAATGAGAGAATGGCAGGCTATTGCCTGTGCTACAGTAGAATAGCAGGGTCAGTGGTCAAACGAGTATGGTAAGATGGTTTGTACACTGTTGTCGTTAGACCAATTGCATATCGCAATTTGGGGTCGGAGAGAGGGAAATGGTAAGCTGAGTACTGATTTACAGATAAATGGAAGAAAAATGTTTGTAAGTTGAAGTGTGTAGAACCTAGCAGGTCTAAGATAATGTATAATATACAGTTACTATAGTATATAATATAATATATAATAGTAAAAATTACTAGTTTTATACTACTAATAATACTACTACTAATAATAATATACAATAATTCTAATAATAATAGAAACTAATAATAATAATATAAAATAATTCTAATGTATAATAATGATGATATATAATAATTCCAATCAAGAAACATATCAAGAGAAATAACAAGCTAAAAGCAGACAACCTATGGTCAGACAACAAACTGGTTTGCTGACTGGAAAGAATGAACTGTCTATAATCACAAAAGTTATAAGAATTACAAATGTTATAAGATAATACAATTTGTTAGCCTACGATGAAACTGAATAGAGTACCATGATCTCTAATCAACCTAAATGAAATGCTGAATGAGAGAAGTAGTACACGACTGTCTGTCAACAGAAAAGTAGAATAAGTGAGATGCAGTTTTCCACGCGTTATTCAATTATTAACACTTAGTCAACCAAATGGGCAGGTCTCACTGTTTTAAATTGAATAATTTCATGACTGAATGGATCAATTTTTACGCTAATCAGCATTGTAAATTTTTAATTTTATTAAGACTTCTACGAACTACAATTACTGAAGTAATTGACACCATATAAGTCCGCTTTAAAATTTTCATTTAATTAAATATGATATACTCCTATATAAATTACGATCGCGAAAGTGTTAAGTAAAATAGATAAAATAACAATTACAGAGACACTAAAAACAACTGGGTATTCATCGCATGCCGCTTAAATCGTTGCAGCAAGAATCCCCATCAAGCCGTGCTGCTTAATTCGATACAAGTAGTGGCCGTCGCCGCAATTTTCGCCAGATTCCTCGAGGCCGCTGGCTGGACGGAAGGAAGTAAGAAAGAAAGAACGAACGTAAGAAGGAAAGAAAGAAAACGGTCGAAGATTGTTCGCAGGCCGGTCACGAGCTCGGAGATCGATACTAAACCACTTTGATACCGGGCGCGAAAGAGGTTGAAGTTTTTTGTCCGTCGTAGAGGGCGGATGCAACGATACGTGGCAGAATCTCCAGATAGCAGAAGGGCCGGACGGTGGTTCCGGTGTCCGATGGAATCCGGTTTAACCCTTGCGGATCGAATTTACGAAGCCGCCTGTTAGGCGGAAGTTAATTTTCCTTTCAAGGATCCGCGGATTTGAAAGAACGCCGGGAATCGAACGGAAGCGGGCGGGCGGTCGGTCGGGGAACCGTGGCGGCGCCGTTCAATCGTCAGAAGTTCAGGAACGCGTTTGGGAGTCCCCCCGATAAAGGGTTGTTCAGATGTTCCCGGCGTGTACTCCGCGATAGATAATCCGGCCAGTGTAGCAGCTTTTCGACCGGTCCGGCTGCGATATTGCTGTTCGTATACCAGTGAAGGGCTGCCCGCGTAGCCGCATTCCAGGCACGAGATTCTCTCGGCGGTTGATGTATGCAAGACTCGGGGAAAAAGGAAGCCAAGATGCGCGCGGGCGGCGTGCACGGTAAAAAGGAATAAAATTGAGCGTGCATAATTCGGCCGGCAGGAACTCGGCCGGCCCGGTAGCCGCGTTACGACGTATCCCAAGCGGCCCGGCTTTATTCACTCTCCTCGTTTCGCCGGCGAACGAAGGTCGAAAAACCGGCCGAGGATAGGGGAGGGGAGAGCTACGCGGCGCGGAGTCAGGATGAGCAATAAAAGTGCATTATTTCAATAACCGAACCGATTCTTCCGAGCCAACGGTCCCCGACGACAGGAAACAACATCCCCTGGCATCCGGCCAAACGATAAAGAAATGCCGAAATCCCGTCTTCCCAATAATCGGATGTGTTCCTGCAGTGTTTCTGGCACAATGCAGTTATCCACTTCAATGAATTTATCCCCCCATCGACGACTTTCCCATCCCCCCCCCCTCCTCCTCCTCCTCTTCCTAAGTTGTTTCACCCTTCTGCCGGCACACTATCCACCACCGCTTCGCGCGTAGTTTCGCCGCCCTCTCATTTCGCATCCGTCCCGTTCGATTCCACTCGACGCTCAAAGTTCACTTACGACGTGTCTTCATTTTACGCCGGAGAAATCTCCGCCCGACGAGCACATTCGAAACAGACGAGGCCCGCGATCACGCTTGCATAAATGTGTCACTGAAATACTGCGGCAATTTTTAGCGCGTGTCTACGCGAAAGCTCGCCGATCCATTTTAGTAGACGTCCGACTGTTTACTGACTTTTCTACTTGAGGTTGCTGGCTCTGATGGAGCTGCGTTATGATATTCTGTTATCTGTGTTGCTGTGTGTGGCTGAGGATTTTTTGAATTCCTAAGACCGTTTGACTGAGATCTTTCTTTTGTTGACTGTGGTGACGTGTATATTATTCACTTGATAATTGCTACTGTAAATTTAATTCTTTTAGATACACTTAAGGAGCGTGATACTTTGGTGGCATATATTTTTTATTCCTTTTTTAGAACGCAGAAATTTAAATATTTCAATTTCTATAGAAATTGGCTCTTAAAGTAAATTGTTTTGTTAAGATAAAAAATTACGGATATAAAATTTCGAAGCTATAAGAGCAATATCAAATAGCTTTTCTTTTACATTTAATATTAAAATATTGATACTCATTTTCTGGCATACTTTTCCCAAACGTACTAATCAATTATGTATAACAGCCTTAATTAACTAGAAAAATGTACATTCCTTTTTTATTATATATACATATATATGCCAAGAATATTTCGACATTCCTCCTCGGATTATTTAAGCAGCAATGGAAACGCTGAAACGCGAAAGATAATGTGCCGCTAAATCGGTGTTAATTACCATTGTAAGTAGAAACAGTCTACACCGGTCAGACGCTTTAAAATAGCCGAATTTCGGAGATAGCGGCGGTAAAGTTAACTAACAAGCGAATTTATCGGGTGCCCGGCATAAAGGACATCATCAGGGGCTCTATTAAATCTGGCCGTGAATGCGTGCAATATTTGTTACGTCCATATTTTTCACATGTAAAAGCAGCCAGTAATTCGACGCCGTGTGAGGGAATTCACGTCCCAAGCGCTGACGTAATATCTCGCGCCGGTAGATTATACGAACAATGTGGGTTTTACGATTCGGTAGGGACTGCAGGATTAAAGAGAAATTAATGAGTAGCCGGTCCGCAAAAACGAGTAATAATAGGCACGTGAATTATAACGCGGACACGTGGGGGGGAGAACCGTGGCCGGAGAGATATTCACCGGCGCGAATATTTTATATCGGTTTTTCCGCCGGATCGGAATTGCGCCGTGTCCATTATACACTCCGCCATGGCGGGATAGCGTAATCGTTGTCTACAACTCCCGCGGAATAGCGCGCGGGGCCGGCGGCGAATAATTTCCACCGAATTAATCTGTCACTTTGACGACCAGCCCCACCGCTCTCGCCGCTATTCAACGTTTCAAAAAGCGCCGACAATACGGCGAAACAGTGATACGGAGACTAATCAACGATTCTTTCGACCGTGTATACCCTCCGTTGAACCGGCGACGGTACCGGTCGGCGGCAGAAAAACTCGACGGAATTAACGGAGTCCCCGGGAATCGTTCCCGGGGAGCGTCGCGACGGGGCGCGAGCGATTTTATTAACACTATCCCGGGGCTTTTTGGTTTTCTAGCTCATCGGACCGAGCTATGGCGGACGCTCTCTGCCCATTTCGGATGTTCATTCATCGGCCGTGCGATCAAAGCGGAGTTTCGTCGCCGAGCGAGAATTTCGCTTTCGTACGTCAATCATTCCGGCGATACTAATTATTTCGCCGGGCATGGTTCGCGGGTCCTGCGAAAAGGGCCGGTGATAATTAACACGGTGAATTTCGAAGGTCGCAATTAACATAACGACGCGAACGGTGAAGGAGGCGCGGCGAGGGGGAGGTCGCGAGCGCTTCGGAATCGTCGACGGAGTACGGAACAAAGGGAAACAGAAACGATACACGGCCGCGAATATGAATCTTTCCGAACAACGGCGATTTTTCAGAGGTATCGTCAGCGATCGCACCCTTTACCTCTCTCTCTCCCTTCTCGGCCGCGTTTTCTCTCTCTCTCTCTCTCTCTCTTTCGCTCTTTCGCTCTTCGTCGCTCTCTTTTTTTGTCGGCCGCATTTCGCCCGACCGTTTCAGCCGCGTGAAACGTCACGGACGAATTCTCCGCATCCGTCGGCACCGAATCGCCGGCTTATTCACGGCGCAACGATGAAAGGGGGAAAAGTGCTTCGTGCTGGCAATAAATAATAACGAGATCCACCCGGTCGATGTGCCTCGCGAACGATATGACTCCGCGTTTCTATCTCTCCCTCTCCTCCTACCTCTCTCTCTCTCTCTCTCTCTCTCGGTCGCCCGCTCTTCCGTTCCCATTGGCTCGCTCTTTTTCGTTTCGCTCAGGCCGGCTTCCACCGCGCGCGAAATCGGCTGAACGTGGTAACGACCCCGGAATTCCACGCCAAGGAAAATTCTCTGACCAAGAGCAAGCCCGTGGGAATGATTAATTATCCCCGGGAAAAGTCCTTTATCGTAGCTGATCGCAATAAAATCCGTTTGCTCCGCTACCGGTGAATTGGCTGCTCGAACTTCGCCCACACAGAATCGCCGCGAACCGCCGAACGGCAAACTAGTTTACTCCTGACGGTGCTATAAAAATCTCGATATCCTCTTGATAGCCTCTAGTAGCCATCCAGCCCAGGTGAAGATTACCGGGGAAGTCGTTGTTTTGCTGGATGAGGATCTATTTGCAAGATATAACTCTTTGAGGTATGGTTCGAGCTGGACGAGTCTTCTGTCGTGCCGAATTCTTGTTTCAGTTAATGAAAAAGGTGTACTCTAGTACAAGAATTTTATTTTTCATCGTTAGATTAATTTTATATTAAAGGATAATTGATTTAAGATATGATAAATGCTTTAAAAGGTACAGATTTTTAAATTGCAAAGTTTTGCAAGTATTGAGGTCACTTAAAAATTGATATCTAGGAAACTAATTGTCCTATTGGTCTAAATTTTATTTTGTTTCAACCAGGAAGATCTACCCTATCACAAGAATTTTATTATTCATGGTTAGATGAATCTTATATTACAAGTATAAAAACATTTATTAAAAATATGATAATTCCCTTAAAAGTTACAGATCCCCAAATTGCAAAGTTTCACAAGCAACGATGTACTTATAAATTTATATCTTCCAAACGAATCGTCCTACTCTTATAAATTTTAACTTGTGTCAACCAGGTAGGTCTACCCTGTAGCAACAATTTTATTTCTCATCCCCAAATTAATTTTATATCACAGAATAATTAATCCAAAAGGCACAAATTCCAAATTGCAAAGTTTCGCAATCATTGACGCGCTAAATTAATTGACGCATTAAAAATTCATACCCCGTAATCCAAGCGTTCTATTATTCAAAATTTTAATCTGTTCCAATCAGTGAGGTCTACTTCATCGGCAAGAATTTTATTTTCCACAGGTAAATTGATTTCGCAGCGCAGAAAATATTATCGAATGCACGGCCGTGTTCGACGTGTTCTGCTTCAGAGGCGGCCGCCGGCAGCAGTGTGTCTATGGTAAAAAATAATTCGAGACCGTGTCCGATCGCTAGGAAGCCGTTCATTCCCGCGGCGTGACGTCGCGGCACAGAGAGAGTGAGGGAGAGAGAGAGAGAAGAGCTGCGATTCGTGCGGGCAATAAATAATAACGGATCTAGCCGGGTCGACGTGCCTCACGGACGACGTTCCATTTTTTCCCACCCCACGGCCGCGCTCGCAGCGCGAAATGACTACGTACCGTCAGCGGAACGTAATAATGGGCCCCTGAACTTTACGCTGCCGTTTCTCACACCCTCGTTTCTCAGCCCATCTCCCCCGTCCCCGTTAGAATCCCACGTCGTTCGTCTCTGCGCTCCGTCCGAGGCTTCGTTCCTGTTCCACCGTTGAACCACCATCGCCGCCATCGCCACCACTACCAGCGTACCAAACGGTGTAACGGATAACTCTTTATTACCAATGGGAATTCCAAGTTTCACGTCGGTGCCCCCTGGAGCCCAGCCTCTGCCGATATTACGTATGCTAATGCCGAAACCTGGAAATCCACGCCACTTTCTCACCGATCCTCTCTCCGCCTAGTCCCTCCTCTGCCGCCCACACGCCTCGCACTCCAGCCTCTCTCTCTCTCTCTCTGTTCTCCCGTGATTCCGGCTCCTCGCTGTTGCGATGGAAATTTGTGTACTTCATCATCGGGCCGCGGAAACCCTGTTGAAGAATTTTCGGGGCTGAATCTCGTTGAACTCCTTTTCCCTCCTCGCCTCTGCCGTCTTACCACGGAAAATTCTGCTCGCTAAAACCTCGCGCTATTCTCTAGAAAAACTACGCCGTGTTCGACGCTGCTGGTTGTATCCTCGCGGAACCTAGTGTTAACTTTTACAACATTATATTGTTCGACGATTTTAATGATTATTTTTCTCTTTAATTGGAACACTTGGTTCTGCTGTAATTGGAGGACGAGCGCGAGATTTTAATAATTTTTGTAGCTCAAAATAATGTATCGAGGTTTCTTAAATTTTCAATAAATGAAATATTAATATCGACGTTTTGATATTTATTTACGAATTAAAGGAATTGTAGAATATAAGATTCACGTATTTGTCAGAAAATATTTCAGAAAGATTATTCGACAGGCGGAAATAATGTAATTCGAGCAATGTATTTATCAATGAAATATATGGAACCATAAGTGACAATATCACCAAAACGAGCAGACGTGACACGTAACAATGCTTGACAAATAATTTCACCACCTCGGCGCACTGACCAACATTTCAACAAATATTTCGTATATTTCATATATTTCATATACGAGAAGAAAAAAGTTCGGCTCATCAGTCATTGCGAACAAATTAGCGACAAATTCAATTGCGTAGCAGAAGTTAAAAATCATGATGCATAATCTCCCCTACTACAAAGAAGAAACCGCGGAACGGAGATATTTTCGCAACAATGAAATTACTCGGTTAAATCATGATAAATAGGTGGCCGCCTTCAAAGTTGCGCCGAGCGGCGCATTGTTAATTCCGTTACAATGTTAATACTTTCTATTTATATTTCCGTTCCACCGGCACACTTGGCCGAATAATTCGAACATGATAACGGTGCCGCGCTGCGTTGCCGCAGTCCGAGTCTCCCGTAATTAATCATCGGCGGCCAACGAGCAGAAAAGGGGGGAATAATTCGAATTTTCGAGTGGTAACAGGGTGGTTCACCGGCGACCGCCTTTCCATTAGGAATACTTAATTAAATGA
Source organism: Augochlora pura (assembly GCF_028453695.1). Taxonomy (NCBI): domain Eukaryota; kingdom Metazoa; phylum Arthropoda; class Insecta; order Hymenoptera; family Halictidae; genus Augochlora; species Augochlora pura. The sequence continues at coordinate 13,960,181 of NC_135774.1, read as the reverse complement.
TCCGGCAATTCACGGGGGTTCGAGCTTTAATATCGGAGCAGCATAACCGGCCGGAACAGGCTCGCATAAATTCAGCGGCCGTGCTAGCAAAGCCTCGATCCGTAGCGCGTGCGCGAGTATACCTATGAGCGAGCAACGCCACCGGCATGAACAAAACAGTCAATAAAACAGGTTGCTCGAGCAGATTGCTTCGCAATAAGTCCCTGGGAACACGTGTACGATGTATCTCCGGGAACAATGAGCCATCTCCTTTTTCCAGGAGGCGTCCAAGGTGTTCCTCTTCCGCGCCATTAACCGGCCGGAACGGGGACGCGTGTAAACGCCCCGCCTTAGAAGAAACGCGTGATAAATAATGTCGCAGCCGCGTCACCGAATCGGCGATACGAAAAAACCTTCGGCGGATTGCATGAGAGTTAAAAAGCGGACGGGAAAGTGCGCGCGGTCCGCCGTTGCAGCTTCTCTGGCCGGCGAAACTTCGTTGCCGGCTAAATCCGGGCGGAGAATTTACGGTGGACGCGTGTTCTAAGAGACCATTTAGCTCGCGTGTCTGACCGTTGCCGGTTCTTTCCACTTATTTCACTGCTCGCGAATGCTGACAGTGATGTAGCATTGTCCGTTCCCCGCAATAATTTCATAGTTTGAAAGCGCGAGAGGCCCGCCTTCCGTGAGCGTGTTCCCCCTCCAAGTGGAACGGCCCGCCATTGGTCGGACCCGGCGGGGAAACCCATTCGGACGCCTGCGGCTCGATTTTTCATTGAATTTCTCGTATCTCCCAGCGCCGCTATTAGCGGTACCAGATAATTCCTCGCGGTTCTTTTTTCGCGGCTCCGTTGCCGGTCTAACGAGATAAATGAAGCCACGATCGCCGCGGCGATAACGAAGGATTCCCACCCGACGATCCTGGAATAATTAATAAAGAGAAGCCCGCGCGCGACTCGTCTGGCCGCGGCGTTACGTTTAACGCGGCCGAAAGGTATCGCCGCGCCTGTACGAAGTTGGTCTTCGGGGCCGGGCCGTAACGAATGAAAACTGATCCGGGGGAAATTTAATTAATGCCAATCAGCCGGCCTCGCGGAAACTCTTGTACGATTACCGGAACGAGATGTCGAAGGTGTGCCGTGGCTGGAAGGAGGTGAAAAAGAATGGCGAAGCCTGGGGAACGCGTTGCCGGCCGTGGCAGACAGTGTCAAAGGGAATGAAAAGGGAGCGAGGGCAGAGAGAGAGGGAGAGAGAAAGAGAGAGTTGGAAAGCGTTGAGAAGGAAAGAGGGAGAGAGAGAGAGAGAGAGAGAGGTCGGGCGAATACGAAGCACTGCAAGATCGACTGTTAATTAAGCGACTCGATTCTGTTGCAGAAAATGAATCTTGATTGAAGCACTCGGTCCCCTCCTCGCCCCGCCCCATCTCCCTCCTCCGCTCTCCTATCTCGACGGCGTTGAAGAACCGTGCGGCATCGTTGAAGAGTTTAATGGAAAAAAGCTTCAAAGTCAAGATTATTTTATTCTTGATGCAGCTAAACTAAATACGTTCCGGGCGGCCCCTTTGAGAGGATCCCGTGGGAGGGCATTAATTTGAATTCCTTTGAGCGCGCCCCGCTCCCGAAGACCCGCGCCGGCTTTTAAGTTTTCTAATGCGTTTAAACGTCGACGGATTCTTCGTAAACGCCGCGCGGAATTCGGCGATCGGCAAGCGTCGACCGCGCAAGTACGCCCACCGCGATTTTCGAGCGCAATTTGCACGCGTTTATAATCCGTTCCCCGTTCCCCGATCGCGCGTAAACGGGGCGGAACTCGGGCCGCGCCTCTCGCCGACTGGCTGACAGCTGATCGCGCAGTTTGTTTGCCAGAAAATCGTCGAAACAGTTTTGAGCACGGCTGCCGGGAATTTTACTTACGAACTTAATCACCGCGTTCCGGAATTACGGGCGCAAGCGCCGCCCGCGCGAAGTTACGCTGCTAAATTAACGTTATTAACTGCAACCCGGCGGCGTGTTTGACATCTCGAACTTGTCGAGCAGATTATGGCCGAAAGCATTATTATAATTTATCGCGGGCGCACGTGCCGCACGGAAGATAAACCTGAAATTTTTCATCGCCGCTGCTCTATGTTCGTAATCTCGTGTCGGGGCGAGCGTTCTTATCGAAACACGGTCAATTTTTAAATCGAAGAGGATTTCATGTGTCGTCGTATGTGATAATGGAGGACATTAAAGTGCGGCGCGCGTCGATCTTGATGGAATTTTAGTACGATATTAGTTTATCGATAGATATTGTACAGATGTTCTTCTCATCTGAAGTAACCCACATCTACGATAATAAAATAAGAGATACTTTGAGAATAAAATATGTTTACAATTTTTCTTAATATTACTTTGATAATTTTTGTACAAACTCACATCTGTTATCAATAATTTCCTCTGAATCTTTTAATACACCTTATCTCATCAAATACAGCTGATTGGTTGATACTATATTTGATATCGTTCATTAAATCATATATTTTACAAACATTTTATACCTAAAGAAAATACGAAGAAAACAGAACACATATTACAACCATATACAATCTCTAGACTACTAATTATTATCCAAGTGTAACAATAATTTCTAGTTAATTCAACGACTTCATTACATCAGTATAACATTTGCAGACAAAAATAAACATTTCTCTCTTTAATATCCGCAGTTTAGTAACGACAGTAGTTTCCAAATTCTCGAAAGAGGTCGCAAACAAAGACCAGCTAGCCACCGCGACGGAAAAAGGCCGCAGGAAGGATCGGCGTGGCGCAGTGTTCGCGATCGATGGTGCGAGAGGGAAGATCAATAAGCGGCAGAGCAGCGGTAACGCGAAATCGCGTTATCCGCAAGGCGTGGTTCGCAGTTCCGGTTGTTTCTGGTTCCGCGAGAATTTTTCCGCGTCCGTGCCCCACCCCGGCGGCATTCGTTCGCTAGATCGCGGAATATTCCCGGAGTTATGTGTGCCTTTCGGATCGCTGGTCAAAAGGGCCGTGAAATCGCGCCGCCCAGGAATTCCCGTGGCGTTCCCGTGTCCCAGAGAGAACCGGGGGGCGAGAAACGCGCTCTCGTGGGCGTTCCCGCGGTACACCTTTCGCGACAGTAAACTGTCCAACGGCGCGGTCGCGGAGCGTTCCACGAAATCCAATAAATAAAATTCTCATAATCCCCGGGGGTAGTAGGGGCGCGGCTGCAACGAACAAGAAGACGGCGAGCAGAAATAGGGCGAGGGAAGAAGAAGGGCCGGGAGAAAAATGGAACGGGGAGAGACCCAGGATGTCTTATATTCTTTCCTAATTGTTTTCCGCCGCGAATCGCTCCGAAGCGAGTTTAGAGACGGCGGACCATACGTTTCCGGGGGGATCTCGCAGGAACATCGACATAGATCGTGCTTAGACTCCAACCATTTCCTGCCGGCTGGTGCGTAATACCTTCCGCTGCAAGACACACCCGTACTCCCGCGATAACGAGCGACGCCGCGCACCGGGGTCCGCCGGATTTTTCCACCCGCCAACAGAATCCCCGTGAAGAATTCCCATTCGCCGCCGGCTCCGCTCCACAATCTAACACGAATTGTTTTCGATCCCGCCGTTGTGCACCTCGCCGCCGCTGTCGGGTTATCGTCTCGCCGCGGAATTGCGCTGCCGAATCCCGGCGGAAAGATGCTACGCGGATAAACCGAGGCTCCCGCGAAACATCCTCGGCCTCCCGCGAAATGCTGGCCCGCGGTTCATTAAAGGGCTGACGCGGGCGATTTCAATTCTTCCATGGTGCTTGGAATCAGAAAGTCCATTTCGTTGCGACGGCAACGCTATTCGAGAGACCGCCGTTGTTTCTGAGGCTTAGGCGTCTGAATGTAATAATGATGATGATAATAATAATAATAACAGTAGTAGTAATAGTAATAATATAATATTAACTCTCTTAGCACCGACTGAAAGTATAAAATTTGTTTGGGGTAGTTTGGAAGAATTTGGGAAAGAGATTGCAAGAATTTTATAAGACCAGATAATTGCCTTTAAAAATAGAAAAAAAAATAAGAAATAAAATTATTATATGGTAAAAATATGAAGAAAATATTTATTTAATCTTAACCAACAACGATGTATTGTTCTTCAGGATTAAGAGGATTAATAGTAACAATACACCTAATAATAGTAATTGCATTGAAAATGCCTAAAATGTACGTCAATGCACTTCCCCCCTCCCCAATAAAAAAAATAATACTGTTAACGATACTAGTAATAAAAATGCTAATTTAATCAGCGACAAAAAGTCTCTGTAATATATAATAACATGACAGATGATCAGATGTTTAGAAAAATATTTCGGCAATGCCAACTATATTTCTACAGCCAACATGTCTGTACTTCCGCGTCAGAATTCGGGCTCGAAAGCGAGCGCAAAGTTCCGGCTGTTCGAGAACAGGTATAGACAAGTGTGGTCGCGATCCAACGACGTCCCCAGGGTTCTGTGGAAGAGTGTTTTGCTTCCAGGGACGGGGAATCTCCGCGAATACGGAATTACCGCGATTCCTTTTAACGAACCGCCATTCGTTACGGGCCCCAATTGCCCTCCGGTTGGCCGAGCAGAGGGTCGGGGAACAAAGACGGAAGCTCGAGGCGGCAAAAGAGAGAGCGAGAGAGAGGGAGAGAGAGGGAGAGTGAGAGAGAGAGAAAGAGAGAGTGTCGCGAGATACTCACTAAACGGCGTCTAAAGCTCTGTCCGCAAGCTAAGTAACGAGCTTTCGACCAAACTTTTTTCCTGAACGGCTGCCAAGTGGTCGAGAAGGTCCCATGGTGCTCTAGGAGGGTGTCGGCGGTTGAAAAGAGAAGAATGCGCCTCGCTTTCGCGAACATTTTCGCCCTCCAGCTTCTCCGCGTGAGATTTTTTCCACTCCGAGACAAGCTCTTATTGAGCTCGTTTGTCGGTTAATATTAAGCGTCCCTCCCGGCGTACGCCGCGGAAATTCGTCAGCGTGAATCGGCTACGAAACGCGGCGGGATCGCGATACGAATGGAGCGATACGAATAGGGAGAGGCTCGCTGGGTCAATCGCGATTCGAATTGCAATCCGGTGAGGTGGCCGCGTCGACAGGTAGGTCCAGGCCGCTTCTGTTCCATTATCTCTGTCGCGGTAAAAATTGTTATGCCCTCGTCCCGGAGTCCTGGTATCGCGCCGCTCGTGTAACAGGCTCCCCCGGTCAGCTGTCCATACACGCGAAAGCGAAGCAATCATGCGTTTCCAACGCGCGGGTAATCAACGGAACGCCGCACGGTGGCCGGCGGCGTTCCACATGAAATCGTCGCCAACGGCGTTTGTTTAGTAGCCCCAATATTCAAAGGCCATCCGGCCGACCGGAGCGCCATCCCACATAACTGTGCCGTTCGCGTGATATTGCTCTCGTCGTCAACGAGCGAAACGCCGGGTTTTTACGTCGGTGCCTTGATCCTGCCAGCCGTTGGGTCCTCGACGTAGACGCGCCGCCGAAATCCGTGCGCAACCGAGAGAACCCCGCGGGCTGTTATCGCGTACCTGTTGAGTTGACATTTCCTTGACACTTCCTTTTGACGTGACGCGGATACGTCGCGACGCACGCGTCCCGCAACGGATTCGCCGGGAATAAGTAGAGAGCTACGTATGTTCGTAGCCAGACGAGACAGGCCAGCGTGACTGACGAGTGTACCGTGTGTGTCACGTGTGGCGTGTCAACTGCTCGCGGTTAGACGGGGTTGGAATGATGTACCATCTGCTGTCGCATAGCCGCAGACAGTAAGAGTACATCGATTCGCAGGCACGGGTCAAGTGGTACAAGCTCAGCCATGCTCGGACAAGGGCCCCTGTGCTTCCAGGGCAGACTTTAATGGTACATCCACGATGCTGTTGGTCTTTCTTGATCGAAGAAAGAGGACTCCACCGTTATTTGTAAGATGTAGCAGCTGTACGGGTATGCGGTTGGTCAGTACAGGCCAACCGTGATGCCTGCAATTCTGGCCGGATGTTGGACAAACTGTGCAAGCACTGTATCGATCGCTGCCGCGAACAAACAGTATGATTACTGTATTAATCGACCAAGTAGTACGAGCAGTACGTTAGTCTGACGGTGAGTAAGGAATACATGTTGTATTAGTTGGACGGTGAGCGAGCAGCGAGAGGGTTAAATTGGTTAAACGCTGGCAAGTAGTATGGTCCGCTGGTGGTCAGACGCGGTGCTGTGTGCTCGTCAGGCTTGGACAAGTAGTACTGGTATATATGGGTCAGACGTTGTACAAAGAATACTTGATGGGCTAGTTGAACTCTGACAGAGAATCGTGATTGTTTTCTTAGTGACGTAATTTACAAGTGGCAAGGATAATTGTTGGACAATGTGTGAGTAGTATGCTGTCATTGATCAAACATCGTGGAAGTAGTATATTGTCGTAAATAAGACAATTGTGGAAGTAGTAGTATACTATATCACTGATCAGACATCATGTCAGTATAAGCACACCATTCGCCGAACGGTATATAAATAACACATGTACGTCCATGACCAAACATTACACAAGTAGTATAAGTACATCACTATATCAGACGCCGTATAAATAATACACCTGCATCGTTGGTCAAACAACAAACAAGCGATACACGTACATTACAGGCCAGACAGTATATAATAAATATTACAGGTTCATCACTGGCGTGCATTATACAACTAGTACACTTACTTTGTCCGATGTACGATATACGACTCGTCTACGTATATAACCAGCCATATATTATAAAAGAGTATAAGCGTATCATTGGTCAGACACGGTGGAACCGTGAACGACGGCGCGAATAGCAGGTGGCAAAAAAGAAGAGCATTATTAAACGCGGGCAGCGCTCGACGTCGTCTGAATAAGTAGAACGAGAGGACGGTTCCCTTGTCAGACGAACGATGCGCGTTGATTACGAAGTGGCCGGTCGTTTGATGGTGTGCGTCTTTATAGAAAACGGTGATGGAATGGCTTGATAGCCGGCAATAATAAAAGGCATCATAAAACGTTGGACGCCCGGGGGCTGGCGCGCACAAGCGCGGACGGAATTACGGGCGACGTCGTAGACGACGGTTCAACGAGGTAATAGCTGAATTTTGGTGACGCTATGGAGCCAAGTGACGACTAACGAGACACATTCATCAGCCGTGAAGGTACAAGGAACGAATTTCGTCTCCCGTGGAGGTACTCCAATTCGCTCCGAATAACGCACTCCGCTCCGCCGTGTATGTCGTTTGCTTCTATCCCTTAGACGTACAAAGTTGAATGACATGCACCGGCGCACACAAACACGCCGGATTCTTGAGTCTTCCGCAAGCTGTTCCACGATTCACTGTATCAGTGGGATTATTAAAGCGTCCGATCAACATTCCTCGCTCCTATACGGCAACAGAGATATAAGATTTCTCTCGCGATTCTGTTTTCCTGTTGTCGCCGCGGAAGCGGAATCGATCCTCGTACTCGCGTTACACGGCGCGACACGGTTCTTGTCGGCGCGCGAGCAACGAAACGAAGGGGGCAACGATCAGTTTTCCTCGCGTTTAAACGTGGTATCCAATCCGCGAGGCAATTATCGGGGAGGGTAATATTTGCGCCGGTTCGTTGTGAAATCATCGAGGCCGCGGTAATTAATTCCGTGATCGGCGATGACGCCGCGAGGTCAACCGCGCGGACTGAAATATCTGTCAGCGGCGCGCTTTTCCGATAACAGACGCGCGGAGGACGAAAGCCCAGCCAGACGTGTCTTTCAACGGGACATGTCGCGGCTCATTAAATGCGTTCACGTATCCGACGGAAATCAGGTACACGATGCTCGACCGATGCAATTACATTATGCAGGTCTCGTTCTGCTTCTTGCTTGGAGAAAAAAAGGAAACTCGTGAAAGATAAACAGAGAGATATATAGATAGATAGATAGAGAGAGAGAGAGAGAGAGAGAGAGAGTTGGATAGAGAGGGAGAGCAGAGATGTATCTGCGGCCATGTGCTGCTACAGAACAACCCTCTTCGAGTCCCTCGTAACTCGTAAACCTCCGAACCCTCTCAGCAGATGGTCAGAGCGGCGTGGCATTGATTTTGTGGACGGACGAGTGGAAGAAGCAAGACCCTTTCTTCGCTTTTGAATAAACCTACGAGATCCCATTAGCTTCGATTCCCCGGTACCAGAAACTCGAATTACAAATCGAACGGGAAATATTCGTCGGAACGCTCTACGAAACGTTTCGATAGCGCGTTTGATAACCGTTCCGCGGTTCTTCTTTGCTCTTTCACTCGGCGGGTTTTAATGAAGTCATCAAACGCGCGCGCGCGCGCGGGGGAGTCCCCACAATCACGGCAAATCCCGGGCCAGTTTAATTACCGGTGTTTCAATGGCCCCAACAAATTCGGATATCGTCAAAAGCGTCATGTAATCGACCCCTGTCCGCGTCCCGGCAAATTCATATCGCTTCGCAAATACCGGCAGCGCCGCGACCGAGACAGAAACTTCATATATTTCGGAACTAACAGACAACACCCCGTATCGAAGTCACGAAATTTCGCGTCCCCGGTTTTCGGCGGGTTCCGAGGGTCCGAGCGGCGAGAACACCGGGCCGGACTCGGTGAAAATCGATGCGACGTTCGAGATTTACAGCCGAGTTTTACGCGAGCGCCGGACCGCGAAAGTTCCACGGTTCGAAACCGCAAATTGGCTCCGCGGCTCAATTGTATCGGCGAATTAGAAATTCCATTTAGGCGACGGCGATAACGGGCGTCGTTCCCGGTCGCTCGATTATTCAAAAAGTTCCCGTCGAACGAGGGACTATAAGTTTCGAAACACGCTATCGTGACGCTACCCGGCACGGTCTCGGTAAAACGCTGTCGCGTTCACGTTTCGCCTGACAGTAGCACGCTGTCCCACGGAACGATCAAATATAGCGCGCATAACTTTGTATGGTGCGAGAATGCGGTTTTCCCTGCGCGGACGTATGGTTTAGAGGAAACAGTTGATCAGAGCGCTGATCAATATTAGAGCGAGCGATTATATCTATAATGCGATTATATCTATCATAACTGTAATACTGATTAATATATTTGTGCATGTATTTCCTCTAAGGATTTAACAGAGATATTTAGTACAATTTATTTGACAATCCCTTACACACCGTTGTTACAATATTATCTTACGACGCGTTCTATAATAGTTGTACATAATAATTTTACAATGAATTATAGAGTGAATTTTTCTAAAAAAATGTTTACGCTGTCGCCCGCATTAAAAACTGGCCCAATAATATAAATATCAATACGTCAAAAGATTTATTATACTGCTTTTCAGTCTGAATGCAGATGAATCATAAAACGAAATTTATATCATATTGCAGAATTGGAACTGCGCTTTTTAATCCAATATCACGACAAGATAAACCTCGCGATAAAAACTACGTAGTGATGAATGTAAAAGCCCCTTTTGAATAAAATAATATATAAAATAATATATAAAATAATTAATAAAATAACATATAAAATAATGAATGAAATGATATAATACTGTGAAGTATTTTCTGCATTTGATCGCTGCAGGATCATGGCCGTCACGAACAAAAGCGTCGTCACAGTATATTACGATGAAAACTGCCTACGCGCAAATTAAACACGCGATTGTTACTAATTCCGCTATTTTCATCGCAGAATCGCACCGCGCTCCGAAAAGAACGCGTTGTTTTTCCAGCGCAGTTTTCGACGGGCTTCCCGCTGGTAACCCGGGCGGTCAGTTTGCGATTACAAGCCCCGGCTAGGAATGTTTCCGCCCGGTCTGGCTCGGCTTTCGATGAAATTGCCGGGCAAACGAAGGTGAAGAGCTCGCAGCAACGCGGTTACCTTATCCCGCCGTGATTTCGTTTCTGGAGGAATTAGGGTAAAAGAAGATTAGAGTGCGCCGCGCCGGCTTGAAACGGAAAATCTGTTTGGCCGCGGTTTGCTCTTCGACGAGAATTCTTGGCTCGAAATCCGCCCCGCCGTGGAAAAAGCAGCGCGCGAATTCGTTCGACGGAAAGCGACAGTCAGGCTCTGGTTCAATTTTCTTCGGAAGGGGCGGGAAGTGTGCGGGATACGTCGGGACCGCGGTGAAAATTAGCGGCGCTCTTTAAGTCGCAATTATAACCCGGGAGGAGCGTTCGGCCGTTTCGCGACGTTTCGCAAACGAGCGCCGCTTTCCCGGGCGAATCGGCGACCGCCTGTAAAGCTTCGTCGTTACAATGCGGTCCGGGAAACGTCCAAGAGCGTCCAAGGAAATGGATATTGGTACCTGGAAGCGTGTGTAACTTTCCGCCGCCGGCAACGCGTAAGCCTGCCGGTGTCTCGCGGGTGCTGGATTTAAGGTTAAATCCGCGACTAATGCCCCGTGCAGGAGTTACGCGGGCCCCGTCCTTTTAATAAAACCGCCGAAGAATGGAGTACGCGCGGCAATTCGTGTAATTGGCCGACTTAACGTGCGCCGCGCTAATTAGGTGTACTCCGGCTGAACCTCCTTTGCATTCGTTAATTGTCGGACGCCGCTAAGACCTCCTCGCACCTAGTTCCCATTACGTGGCCCGCGTGACAAACCGTCAGGCTTCTTACGCGTGAATGCCCCGGCAATTAACGCCGGATGACACGCATTTTTCACCTTCGAGCAATTTGCCGGGCGCGCGTTGCCCCTGAAACTACGGCAAATTGCGAGCGTTCGGGACAATGCGCTCGAACACGCGGCAATTTATACCGGACGAAACGAGGGAAAAACTTTTGATCAGACAGTGTCGACCGCGCGTTCCATTGTCGCTGAGAGAGCAGCGCGATATACGGAGTCGGACGCGCAGCAGGGAAAATGCATTTCTATTCTTGGCCGGACCGCCAACAAGTAGTATCGACCTGTGCGCGGTCAGCCGTAAGGTAAATAGCCCGATACTCCCCGAGAATGCCCCGTAATACGTACAACATTCTGTGCTGGACGGATCAAAAATGGTGTACGCGTCTGTCGCCGGACACTGGCCGGCCGTATAGACATTCCCGTGGTCAGCAGTCCGTAGTCCGACTTGAATTCCAATGGTTCCAGTCAGACTTCCCAAGTAGAATGAGTCCGCGCAACGCGGGAACTGTAGGGAACACCATGTGGGTCAGCTGTTAGGACTGCGGTACACAGCTTTAACCTACTGTGTGCCTTTGCTCTAGTAAAATTGGTCTCTATCTCGACTTGCCTTTTCGAGCTCCAGCAGACGCTGCGCCTTTCTTCGCCAGAATTAACCTCTGCATTGTCTGACGTACCCCTTTACAGCTTCAGCAACTCGCGCGCCTTTCTCTAATAGAATTAGCCTGTAGATGATCGGACCGAGCCTATTACATCGCGATCAAATTACGTGCTTCTCGACTAGTAGAATGAACCTGTAGTCGGAAGTAATCTTTTAGAAAGTTAAGAATGCTTTAAAAAGTTAAACACTTTCCTCTCAGGCAGATTAACTTGTGTATAATCGTATTTGATCTTTCTTGGCTGGAGATAACTGGGAATTTTTGCCGCAGTAGAATTGGCTCGTATATAGTCAGACTTAGCGTTTAGAATTTACGTCTCTCTTTTTTCATCCTTAGGATCACCTAGTACTGAGTCTAGTACTCACAGTAGAATTGAAATGTAATAAGTCAGACTTAGATTTTTACAAAGCGAGAAAATTACAAGCTTTCCTTAGGGCAGAGATACATATATATAATTAAATCTAGTCTTTCATATCTTGATCACATTACGAGCTTTTTCTACAGAAGACTTAACCTCTATTTAAAAAGTAGTAGCGAGACCAAGGCTTCCACAGTTATGGAACGTTACCGGATACCCTCTCGGTAGAATTAGCCGGCGTGCAATCAGACATTGTCTTCCGCAGCTCGCGTCAACTGTGAGCTTTTCTTTAAATAGAATTAGTATGCATATAATCAGACCCAGTCTTTTGCAGGGCAGATCCAACAGGGAGCTTTCGTCCTCGCAGAATTGGCTTGTGTGTAATCGGAGCTCGCCTTTTAAAGCTCGAGTCGACCGTGCGCGCTGTTCCGCCGGTAGAATTGGCCATTGCCTAGCCAAAGACCTAGCCTTTTACAGAACTCCCGGTTGTTTTAAATACGCGAAACCAAGCGGCGCGTCGGAATCTATTCAAATGACCCTCGATGGAAGCTTATTGAATCGAAGTGTCCGAGGTTCCGGCCACGTCCGGGCCCCACCTCCGTCGCAATGAAATTCAGGAAACGGACGGAGGATCTCCTCCGTAGGAGATTCATCGGTTGCCAATTAGATGCGATGCCGGGTCGAGCGACAATTCTCCGGCGCGCTGTCGGCTCCTACGTTTTCGCTAATCCGCTTAATGCCAGCGGCCGGCCAATGGGAAACGCGGACGTTAAAGCGATCAGAATCGAATTATTCGATTTCCTGGCAGCGGAGCGCGCGTACCACCGGCCGGCGAGAGGTTCGCGCGCACCGTCCAACACTCGAATGGAGCAACGCATAACGATCATCGCATGAATTGCAACATTCAGGCCGGGCCGGACCATACTGCGGCAGATTACGCTGATATTCGCGAGCGTACTCCGCCCCGGCCGTCATTACAATTTCAAAGCGGGTCGATTCGACGTGAGAACGCTTCGGTATTTTTTCGGTCGGCGGAGCCCGGCCGTTTCCGCTCGCAATCAGCCGGCGACTTCAAAGCGATTTTTCGATGCTCCTCGCGAAATAACCGCGATTCGTGGCCGCCGTCGAAACCGCCACGGACGAAGGAACATCGCGAATCGATCCGCAATGCTGGACGCGCGAGCATCCGAATACAAAGCCGAATATCCGCGAAGGAATTGCGACGTCGTTCCGCTCCTCTCGCCGCTCCCCGTTTTTTTTTTACGCCGAAGATTAATTGCTTCCGCGGGATCACCGGCGCGAGCGAAACGCTGAAGCTCGAAGATTCCTATCTTTGATCTCAGCCCCGTTCGTTGGAAGACGACGCCGGTGTTGCTCGTCGCGACCGTTGGCCTCCCTCGAACGCGAAGCGACGTTCCTCGCCGGCAAACTGGAACGGCGTCGCGGACGGCTCCTTTAACGTCGCCCCGTCCCTCTAAAAGCTCTAAACAGTAATCGACCGTGATCCAGCTCCGAGCTACATTTTCTACGTGTGTTGAGCATAAAGCTGTTGACGCGGGCTTAGTCGCAGGATGACTACCCCATTATACGTGCAATCTGTTTAGTATCATGCCGCTCCGGCGCATCTGCTTTAATGGCAACCCGACTCCGCTCGAGTTACGTCACGCTTCTTTGTAATTCGCGAGCGACGCCTATCGACGAGCTACCTCCCGCGGCAGACTCCTTTCTCCTCTTCAGAGTGCACGCTATCAATAGCATGCAATTTACGCAAATTCCCGGTTTTCATACAGAATCTTATTCTCTGCAGGGTCTCTATGAGCCAGCGGCGTACGACTGCCGCGCGCGAGCCTTTTCATACGAATGGTCACTAAAAACTCCGATGACGTAACAGCGAGTGTTTGGAATGTCTGTTCTAGTGCTTGGCTTTGAAGACTACACGTCGCTCTATTCAGATATCTTTAACAGTTTCTGGAGAATACATTTTTAAGGACGCAAGGTGTTCCTAGATCTTTTTGCATTTTCGTGAATTCCTCGGGATCGCCAGAATTTTTTTCGGTAAAATCGTGAATATGGCTTTAAAGTTTGAAGTTTCCTCTTTCAAACGAGCCCAAGAACGTTGATCCACGATTTTTTCTCGCGATTTGGTGGTCACTTGAGCGAACAGCGTGTCAGAAATAGATTTCTATCGAGCCACAATAAAAGGTAAAAAAAAGCTAGTCTAAATTCAACGGCAGATGATCGTCGTGTCACGATGGCCCTCGGCCGGCTTTAAAGAACCGAGTATGCAGCTCTGAATGACGTCTTTCATATTTTCCAATTCGATGAAACGCCCCGACTTTGCAGTAACCGGCAGCGCCGAGCCGGGCACTCCTAAAAATCTTTTATGAGCTATAAATGCGCCAGACCGTCCAGTCTGGCCTGCACGTATATTTAGTCGTATCACTGGGACTCCGAAAAAATCGCAGAAATATTTGATCGCAACAGTGACGCACAACGAATAACCGTCTGGCCTCGTGGTCGTTCAGCCTCGTCTGGGCATCTCGTATTTAGAGGGAGGAGGAGGAGGAGGAAGGGCGGAGGACGAATCGGTCCGACCAAAGGCGGTCCCTATCCACTTAAAATATATCGGACGACCTCTTATCCTGGAAATCTAGGGGAACGGAACGAAATAGGGTTCTGCTATTCTGTACAAGTGGATCTCAATAAAGTTGTCGGGGATCGCACGATAAAATAGTCGAGTTCACGAACGGCTAGGGCACGCGGGAGGCAAGGGGGAATCAATGAACGCCGTTCGAGGGAGCGTATCTCGGTACATCGACAAATTCTCCGGGCGATCGGAGAGAGAGAGAGAGTGAGAGAGAGAGAGAGAGTCTGCTGGATCCGGCTCGTTTTTCCAATAAATTCATCGGCGACGAATGGAAGTCAACGAATGGCAAATCCAATATGAGCACGAGCCCCGGGTTGGTAGAAGGCCAGCTACCCTCCCGGTATCAGTAGAAGGCGTTTCGCTGAAGCTCTCTTGTTAGAAGAATGAAACGGTCGCAATACGGAAAACTGGGTAGCTGCAGTAGGAAGAGCTGCTGATGGTGCCGGAGGTAGAAAAGAAGCAGCGTCGAAGAGAGGAAACGCGCGCGCGGCCCGTCTCGGTGACGAGGGCGTCGGCGGGCGATGCGACGCTGAAACAGGAAGGGTGGAGTTGAAACAGGGCACTAACTAGAATTGTACCTCTCCAGCACCTTGCCGTGTCTCGCACACGTACATCCACGTGGCTCGATGTGTCCCGGTGTTAGCTTTGCCTAAGACAACTTGACACGTTTGCCGGCTCCTACGAGTCGCGCGCGCCTCGCGTCTCCAAAGCTCGCGGAGCTGTTTCCTTGTCGCGGGCCGGGGCCCTGCTCCGGCTTCGACCGTCCTCCCCAGGGTCGACGAGATCACCTCTCTTTTGACCCAGTAGCTTCCTTATCGCCCGGCTAACGCCGACGATGCATCGTTGTCTCCTCGCGGAAGGCCTAGGACGTATTCGAGCGACCGAAGTTTGCATCGTCGACCGTGCTAACCCGCGGCAAATTGAACGGAAATAATCTACCGTCGGCTTAAGGAATCGTCGAACGAGGGACCGGGGAACCTGGTAAAAACTTTCTTCATTAGATCGTGTCCCCGGGTATCGCAAAACATCCCGGACGTTTAGTATCCCCCGCGCCGCCGCGTTCCGACGCTTCCGTGATTACGATAAGCCCGGGCAAGAGTTACGACAGCTCCCGGATGCCGCCGGTCCCCTGATAAAAACCGAAGACAGTTGTGAAGTGTCTTGCCGGATTGTTTGACAAAGCGCTGTCACGCACATCGCCCGCTGTAAGAAGCAATCTCGAGATTAGCGCGCCCCGTGCGGAATAAGTGGCTGGATGCGCTCCAAGTAGAACGGATCCGCGCGTGGTCAGACGCCGCCGCGAGTTGAACACGTTCGCTGGCTGGTCAGCCGATTTGCAAGTGAAATGGCCACGCGTACCGAATAAACTCGGGGCTAACAGCCGATCCGGATGCCCGTAAGTGGAATTTGTTGGTATTATGATGGACGCGCGTAAAATGCATCGTAATCTCACCGTAACCTGGTAGAACGAGGTTTCGATGGTAGAACGTAGAAACTGTTCTAATATTACAGTTCTCTCATGCGTGTTGTAAGTTATAAATGTTATACAGGGTTATCTAAAATTGTTTATTATGTAAGAATTAATTTCAGAAAATTCGTACATTTCGTCAAACTTGGCAATTTTTAATATGACATAAATGATCACAACTGTAAAGGGGAATAACAGTACTGTGTAGGATAATATCTCAGTAGAACGAGATTGCAATGGTCAGCCGTAGCTCTATTTGATTCAATAATAGATTTTACTGAAACCGAAATGAGAATGAAGAATTGTTATAACTAACCACTCTTCTATTTCGTCATAATTGTATTACGTTTTACCATCATGATTAACATTATCATATTTTACCTGGAAAAATATATTTTACTGAATATATATGTACATTTTTTCGGTATTTTCTTAAATACTGTATAAACATTATAAATTCAGTATAGATAGATCGAAATAATTTCTGTGGTATTTTAAGAATATCGTTGCTTCACATATGTAATTTTAACAAAGAAATAATTTAGTAAATTTAAAAAGAAAAATTTGTCTTATTCGATAAAGATAATGTGAATTATCAGCCAAAAGGAACAGTACTTTGCAACGCCATGGCAACTGCTTCGACCGGTCTAGACTGGAAACGGCGAAAGTACTCGGCGCGGAACACTTATTTGCGGATTGTAGGACAACGAGCGGGAACGAAGATTGACAGAGAACAGCCGGGGATAGCGGTACGATGAAAATCGCGAGCGCTGATCGAATCTGTCAAGTGGTGAAAAAATATTGGTGCCCCTAGCCAGCGAAAGATGAATGCTCGGGAGCAATGAGAGAGTATGGAGCCCGTTGTTTCACTCCTCCTTCTCCCATCCCTCCGTCCCTTTCGCCCTCGCAGAGGTCACGCTGACACCTAATTTTCCGCGCTTCAACCCTAATCTGACTGATTCTCCTACTGTCTGCCTCGAATATACGGGGCCGCGAATCTCGACGGTTCCTTGGGATTGTCTTGTCGGGGGCGGCAAAGCCCTCGGAACGAAATCTACCGAGCGCACGGCGAGTTCGCCGCCGTCCCATTGCGCGATTCGCAAATTATCCGCGACGTTTTAAAATAAACGCGGCAGCGTATATTTTAGTCTATCACGGCGGCCGAAGAAGGTAACAGCAGAGTCGAAGACGGTACGTGAGCCAGTGGCTCGAACGGCCGGGAAGGGCGCGGACGGGCGGCACGGAGAGGATGAAATCATGCCTCGATTTGGCCTGAAATCGCGGCCAGCAGCACGCTAAATTATTCAATAAACCAGTCACGAATGCGCATTTTTCTTTGAGGCGAACGACAGGGAATAGGATCTCCGCCCCAGAAGGCAATTCCGCCGCGAGACGGTCCGAGCGCGCGCGCTTCTTCCGATTCCCCCGCGAATGCAATTTGCTAAACGATGTTCCCGCATTGCCTCTGGCTTCGAACGATTCTCCCCGACCGGCAAAAATTAGCCGGATCACCGTTTCTTTTGCTTCTCTCGTGCCCGGTTTATTTACGGCCGGTATAAATCGCGCGTCCCGGTATTTCGACTTTCGCGAAACTTTCGCACGTCGGTACTCGCGCGAGCTCGTGCCGCCCTCGGGAGCACCACCGGAGCCCTCGATATAAATCGCCGGCGGGCTCTAATTCTCACCGCAGTTTATATGTTATTGCATCTATCACGCGTACGTGACCCGGATTCCGCGCGGCGGTACGCGACCGTCCAGCCAGCGGCGCCGACTTTTCGCCTCCCGGCGCGATATAACCAGTTATTATAGCGGAAAATCTATGACGAATTATATTTCCGGCGGCAGTCGCGTTCAGCGACGGGTACCTGTTGTGTTGTTCGCCAACCGTGTCCAAGTCGCGAAGCTGATTAGACGCGAGAGTCTAATTAGGAACTTCACGCCGCGAACAGGCCCCGGGAACGTGCCGACGCTTTACGTGCTGTCAGCCCTGTCTTCATTACTGTAATATTCTGTCGCCCGCGCCGGGGAAACGACGAAATCTGGGACGACCCCGGGTTGATTGAATTCGGCGAATAAAACTTTATTCTGTCGCGCCTGTCACACCGTGACTGCAATTAGCATTTTCTTTATCATCGCGTTCCCGCTCGGGTTACGCCACTGAGGCACGGGGGCGTGCCGGTCACTGGCCGCTCTCGGTCCAGGAAAATGCTATCGTGTTCGTATTCCTGTGTTTCTGTCGTTCTCCATCGAACATGGCGTTTATCATGTATATGTTATACGTGTGTGGTTGAGAATTGAGACAATTTTGTGGAAGAATTTTTTAATGCATTTACCATATAAATTTCTTTATACGATTTTAATACATAATACGTTATACTTATGTTGTTGTTTTAATATCTTAATAAAAATATTTCTATCGTTTTACAATATTTTATACACAGTTCTTTTAATTTTGTCGAGGAGACTTATTCGTAGAGGGTCTTTAAACAGTCTATAATTTATAACGCAGTTTATAACGAATATGAAATACATATTTAGAAAGTAAATTGCAATTTGTGTAATTACATTTAAGCAATTATTTCTTAAATAACAATGAAGATTCATTGACTTTTATTCTTCGAAAAATATTGAATTAAGAAATATTTAATCAGCAGTAGGTAGAGTTACCGTGTCTTCATTATTTCTAGTCTAATATCTCTAATAGTTCAAACATTATAAGCACTGTGCTCCGATCGCCAATGGAAAGACCGTGTTCCAAAGAATATTCCAAGTCGCAGTGTTCTTCCCTCAATCCCCTTGAAGTCGCACGAGCATTCGATTGCAATTTCTTGACGACTCGGGCCGCAAGGATACAAATCCCCAATAAACGGACTCCACGGTCTTTGACGTCCACAAATCCACAAAGCGGAGCCATCGACGGTGAACTCGAGCCATTAAATCAATCTTTCCGTCCACGCTCGCTGTTTAAAGACATCGATAAACCCGGTCGAAAGGAAAAGCCGTGGGAATCGCGGCCGAAAAGTCGCCGTAAATAATTTAGCGCCGCGGCACGAGCCGCCGCGGATAAGTTGCTCGGCGCTGGAGACTCGCGGAATAATAATCCCGGGCGGTGTAACTTCCATGGACGAAGAGTTCACGGCGCGCGGGATGAGAAGAGCTGAATGCTCGTGCCCGCGGATCAATGCGTAATTACAACGAGCCCGGACGTCGCCGAGTCGGCGAACGAAAATTAAGATTCGAAATGAATGCAAGAAATAAATTGCGTTCCGACTGCGACGGTATTACGATCGGGGAAGAAAGGGGGGGGGGACATTATTTCAATTAAGGGACGCCGTTAGCCGACTGATCCCGAACTTTGTCAAAGTTAGCCGGCCGTTTTATTCCCGAAACCGGCGGATTAGAGGACGTATCGCGGGAAGAAGCATGGTGATCGCGAGAGAGGGAGAGAGGAGGGAAAGGAATTGAAATCGTAATAAATTATTGAAATCCGATGGCGTCCAGCTTGCGGCCGGCGGTGAATGATCCAATGAATATGTAACAGACGATACTAACCAATCCCGTGGTTTTTATGTTTGATATCAATTTTCTCGTCGCCGAATATTTTCGATGCAACGGCAAGGATTGCGGCAGGAGGGGTGGAGAAAGAGAGAGAGAGAGAGGGTCTCCCGGGTGGCGCAGCCAGGTTGTTTTTAATCCTCCTCGTGAGCGACGATATCTCTCTTTTATCGGCTCGGTATCGGTCATCCGATCGATTATTTTCTGCCGGCCAGCATATTATTCCGAGCCGTTTATGCGCCTTTTTAATTAATTTGCAAATGAATGCCGGTGGAAATTAACGCGCGATCGTGTATCCCGCTCGGTCAGCTCGCCGGTACGCTCCGCCTCCAATCAGAGAAATTTATTTCGATGGAGAAAGGGCCGGCGAAAACTCGGCCGCGTGGACTCCGGCGAAAACCGTTGGGCGTAGCCACGGCGTGACGTCAAAACTGTAATATTTAAACCGCGCGGGTTCTAGTGCTTGATCGGTACTTGTTTAACCTGGCGCGCACGGCTTTACATCAATTATATGTAAGTGCAATGAACCGCGTCGGCGCTCGACCGGTTTCTAATTAAATTGTAATTAACATTACAATTTCAGCGATTCGGAACGGAACTCCGCGGGTGGAGGGGAGGGGGTACCTGCCGCCCGGCGAATTTAGTTGTGCGTTGACAAATGGAACGTTGCCATTGTGTTACAGATTCTACGCCCGTGTAATGTGTAATGTATTATGGATAATGTGTAATTGTTTGTACCTGATGCACGAAACCTTGTTCAAATTATTCACGGGCCGGTCGGGCTGTTTGTGTTTGACCATCGCTCAAATTTTCACACCTACGGGACGTGCGAACGATTTTATTTCGATGGAAATCGGGCACCGGGTTCTACCAATATTTCCGGAAACGAGACCAGTTAGGAATTAATGATTATTGATTGGTCCTTTATCGATGACGACGGTATCTCGATGTTTCAACTTTGGCGACCCGTGCAACTAGCAGCAATTTTTTCCTGCGAATGAAACAAAAGCTGCCTTAAAGCTTGAAGTCTCCTCTTTCTAACGAGTGCAAGAGCAAAGTTCTGCGATTTTTTCCCACCATTTTATGGCCATTTCAATCAAGACTGCGCCATCATAAGATTGCTAGTGATTTAAAATAAGAGGCAAAAGTTAAACGAAATTAAAAACGCTATAACTTTGTTAAAAATGTACCTATTGCGACGAGACTTGGCTTATTTTAAAGAGCATAGACCACTATTTATGACTACTTTGGCTATTTTCGAATGTAAACATAAACGCGCTGGCAATCGTACCTTTCATAAGAACAGCTACATCCAGCTGTTCTGACCAAGCACCGCCCTTACTACTGATCGAGTTACGCGCAGACTTTTCGCCAGCCCGCAGATTTGCCGAAAATTACGGGCGCCGTCCGCATAAAATTGTGCGCCCTGCTATCTTGTATAATTACTGGAATGGATTCGTTATTCTACAGAGGAATATCTCCATTAAAATCGTGCTTGGCAGGACTTTCCACAAAGCCTGTTGGTCGCGTGTAAACCGAACTTAAGCTCATTCCGGCAGGACCTCAAAGGGGACGGACACACAAGGAAAGGGAGAGAGTGAGGGAGAGGAAGAGAGTGAGAGAGGAGAGAGAGATTGAGAGAGAGAGAGAGAGAGAGAGATAAATAGAGAGAGGGTGAGAGAGAGAGAGATAAATAGAGAGAGGGTGAGAGAGAGAGAGAGAGAGAGTGGAGGAGAGAGGTTTTGCGAGATTTCGCGTTGCCGCGGAACGCAAATCGATCTGACGGAGACGACGCCTGCTCGGCCGCCCATTTCCCAGCCCCGTCCACCGCCGCCCTGTGACCCCGTTTTTTTTGTCCCAGACACCGGCCCACTCCTGGTCTTTTTCATTTGTTATTCACGGGTCGGTGATTTTTAAAAGAAAGCCTCCGCAATAATTATTACCGTGGGCAATCTTTGGCCCGCATTCAAAGAAATCGTCTGTTCCGAGAGCATCCCGAGCGCGACTGTCGTCGGTGTTGGTCCTCCTCTCTCTCACTCTCTTCCTCTCTTTCTCTGTCTCTCTCGGTCCCGAGAAGCAGAAAAGAGGGGCAAAAATTGAGACTCGAAAGAGCAGGGGCGGCGGGGTGGGGCGACGAGCCTGGAAAGAATATAATGAGGGAAGCCTTACGGGTTTTACAGTGTCTATATTCGGCTCGTCATTACCGTCGTTCGTTTCATCCTGTACGAATTTCTTCTCCCCCCCGCGCGGTTCTCCTTCCCCGAATCGGCTCCTTCCTCCTCCTTCGGCTCGTTTTTCGTTTTCTATATTACTTCCTTCGGCTCTCTCCACTCAAGGCCATTATGTTACCGGCACAATGGCCGCCAATGAGGATTGTGGGAACGATCGCTGATTCCGTACTCGAAGTAGCACGACGGAACCGGGGAGGATACAACGCCGGAGACTTTCGATTACCGACGCTTTCAGCATCCACTTCCCCGTGTCTGGCTGCTCGTCTGGCCACCGACTTGCCCCGTTCCGCTTTTCATCCCTGTTTCCCTGACTCCGCGGGCAACTCCACCGGTCATCGAACAAGCACGCGTTCTTATCGGCCAATCGGGAAACTTTCGCGCCGGCACCATGCAAACGATACTTCGCCGAACTTATTCTTAACGAACCACTTTCCCTCGGCGTAGTTTTACGGTGAACACCGTGGAAATAGAGCGATCTTGAATGGCCTCGTTCGAGATACTCGCTGGTGGATGTGATCGGCTATCAGCGAGACAAAAATATTTATAAACTCGATCGACTTTCTTTAAGTTCGTCTCTTACGTCGCCGAGCAGAGAGGAAGCACCGGGACGGAGTCCGTGACGGCGTCGGTTCTTCTCCTCTGTGTCGCCGGGGCCACGGCAAAGCGAGCTTTTCTTGAAGGGAACCGTTCCCTTTGTCTTGATTAAACGGTCGAGCAGAGGTTCATTTCACAGGTAGCGCTCTCGCGCGCGCGCGTGCACGCTTCTGCGTCACAAAGAGCGGCAAAGTCAACAGACAAAGTCGCGGGATAAATAAGGGACCGCGGTACAATTACGTGGACAGACAGTTTATTCCGACCTGCGCCACAGTCGCGTGTGCCCAGCATTTCCTGATGGCTCTCTTCGGAAACAGCAACTCGCCTTTCAAAGCCCTCTAAGCCGGTTTACGCGGTGCCCCATTCGCGAAGCAACGGAAAATTATTTCTAACGTTCGAGGATCTTTCTCGTTGCTAGTACAAATTGCACGGAATGCGCGGTGGCTCGCGTTGTGCGGATACCGCGGCTGTTAAAGTGGTTGATTATGGCTGATTATGACTAGCTATATGCACACATTCTTTATAATTTACTATATAAATCTGTTATAATCAGTGCCATGGTTTTTTCTTTTTCACTTGTGAACTCTAGATCAACCCTTTCCCATTTTCAAATAAACTAAAGTCATGTTAATCGAAATATTATTTATTAAATTCAAAATATAAAATATACAGTATAGAATCACTTAAGAGGATAAGAAAAGCCTTGATGTTTTAGTATTTATTTATACGTCGCCGACGCTGTAAAAATGTTGCTTTAAAATAAAATATAAAGCTTTAAAATGTTGCTTTAGAGTCCCAGCTTTAAAAATATATAAAAAATAGTTAGCTGGCTATGTAAGCTGCATTAGAGTTCGCAGTTAATATTCCTTGACGGTACAGGCTGCCCAAGAATTCTTTGTTAATCGTCGGCGGCTGTCGCCGAACGATTTTCCATTTACACGGCGGACCGACACCATGGCCGACAAAGGAGGGCCGGCCTCATTAATTTTCGCCGGAAGATCCGGTCTGGCCGGGTCCGAGAGAGGCGGATCGGTCGGCGAATGGAAGTGTCCCGGAATTGAAAAATCAGGGGCGTCGCGACGGCACGGATCGCGTCGGCGCCCCCCATAATTATCGTTGCCGGGGTTATTGCAAACGTCTCGTTATCGCGACCGGTCTGTATTTTCGAGGGCGGGGAGGGGAGAGGGAAGAACGGGGGTCTGAATAGAAATAATTCACCGGGTTCTCGTGACCCGTTCCATTCTTCTTTGCTCGCCGGTACGCCGCGCGCACCGTGTAATATCCGCGTTTTCCTCTTGCTCTTCGTTCGCCCGGGGACCCGCTATCTCGCGCAACTTATGTTAATGCCACGCCGGTCTACGGGGGGAGAGGACGGCGTGTCGCGTGGATTAGAAGGGACCCGTGTATGCATGCAGTCTGTCCGCCGAAAGTGCCGGACCGGCTGAATAATTCCCTCTCCGCGTGTCGGTGGCATAATCGTCGTCATAGCACAAACACGGAATGCGTTAACCCGCGTTCAACGGCTCGCGAACACGTACGGATAAAGTTTTCTTGCCCCGGCAATTTTATTCGCGGCCTGTGTGTCCGCCTGTGTGCACCGCCGCCGCCGCCGTTTCCGGCTGTTTCTACTTATTGCCTCGTAAAATCGATGGAGACCCACGGTAGCCGGTCGGTATAGGCGAGCGTCTGGTCGGTCGGCCCGCGTATGCCCGCGAGTAAATGATATTTCTGATTAACTTTCCCATGCAAAGTCGGCCGTCGGATCCGCTCAGAAAATGCCGGAGCTGCGGACGTTCGCGCGGGCGAATAAACTCGATTGGTACGGAATGGTAATTACCGTTGAACAGGGAACGCATCTCCATTTTCATTAATTATAGGTTCTCATTCCGTGCTCTTGGCGGATAGTGTATGCACATACATATCCCCGGGTATGTACGCTCGAATAAGTATGCATCCGGTCGGGGTGCTTAACACCGGCTCTCGTTCACGTGTGGACAGACACGGACACGCGCGCGCACGCCGGGGGAACACACATTCGTCTCGGTGCGTCTGGCCCTGCCGCATGTCCGCGCGGGTTTCCACCTATGAATGCACTGTTTACTGACGCAATATGCCGAATCCCGTGTTTACGTCGCCGACGTACACATTCCCCGGCTAGCGATAGCAATCACCGTCTCTGCATCCACCGTATTTCGGGGGCCGGACACATCACCGCTCGTGTACGCGGTTCCCGGGGCTCCCGACGTGTTTTCACTGCGCCGTGTAACTTGTCGCGTCGCCATCCCATCGTTCCCACTCATCTCCATTTTTCCTGTTCACCGTTGTGTCCGGTTATGTTTGCTGTGCGCATTTCCTACCGTACCCGGAAACTTATTTCCTTTCTAATTCCTGTTATACACAGTATACTACTCATCGATATGCATTGGCAGCAATAATGCATCGAGTTTTATTCGTCTACGTTTAATTATTTACAGAGGCTCCTTGAACTGTACAACGCCAGGAAAGTAACACTTTCACTGTGAAATATGGAAATTGTGTTAACTTATTTACTACGCGTCTGACTTGTGGTGGGGTTAGACTACTGGCTCTTGGAGTGTGAAACAACACCTCATGAAAATGCAACGTTCCTTTCTTGTGTATGTTGGGTCATTTTAAATTGATCGTGGTACCGTGTAATATTATTTGCAATTGTGTCTGATTTATTGTACGGTTATGTCACTGGCTCCAGAATGTCGCAAACGTGACAGTGCTTCATAGAATTGTAAGCCGGTACTCTTGTACTGTGTAGCATACGTTGGGTAATATTGATTGGAATAGAATGCGTGCTATTTTAAATTCCGCCTGATTTATCGTAGGGATATATTCCTGACACTGAAGGAGTAATATGATCGTCACAGTGCTTCACAGAATTCTACATCTCTCTTCATTTCTATAGAAAAATTTGATTCGGATACAACAGAGTATTGTTACTTTAAATTGCGTCTTACTTATCGTAGAGCTATACTACTGTCTCTAAAAAAAATTCACAATTGTCTCAACGTATTATGAAATTGCTAACTACTTTTTTCTTATCTGTACATGCTGTAACACATGATCGCTATACATCACGCGTTAGATGGTATAGATCACCATTTTAAATTACGCCTGAAATATAGTACGTCTATACTACTGATTTTAGAAGACCGACAGGAATTCAAGACACTGTGCTGCTCAAACGTAAACCTGCGTCCTCTCATCACACGTATTACAGCTCTCAGAATTGATCGTTTTGTAATAGACCGCAGATGCCCTCGCCGAATCAGAATTTACTAAAATATAACAAAAATGGTCGCAGAGTGACGGTAGCAGAACCGACAGTAACCAAAGTGACTTAAAGCTCCTATTTACGGAGAATTTCTTAGAGTACTCGCGAGTCGCAGGTAAAAGCCAACGATTGTCGGCCCCCAACCTCGCGGAGGAGCTTGATGGAGTGACTGTAACTCAACGTGTCGAACGAACAGCTGCGGCGAAACTTCGCGTCCAGTTACAATGAAATCGTCTGGTATCGGAGGGGGAGCGAAACCCGGGCGTCGCGAAAGCGGGAGGGAAAAGACGTCGGCACTGCCTGTGTTTTCCACTCCATTTGATATTTCTTTCATACCGCGTGCCGGGGTCCGGCTTTCAGGGAGAGTCTACGGCACTTGGGCTTGCCATAGGGGACCATTCACCGCGGCTTTCGGACGTCCCCCGGACCCTTTCCAGCCGATATCATTCCCTTTGGCGTTGTATATCTGTCAATCGAGTGCTCTCAGCCGTGAGAGCTCCGTACGACGTCGCCCCGAAACCTCTCCCGAAACCGATTTCAGTCATGTTTATAGGCATTCAATTTGCGAATGTAAATCCCGCAAAATCGATCCGAACTTCGTTCGCGAGTTTCGCGCGCGCCGATCGCCGGCCCGCGGAATTATCGTTATCCCATTATTACGGCGACCTTGATCGGCCTCGCGATCGCTGCGCGCCTCCGACGAAGTGTCGATCAGCTAATTTCTATCGGCGCGGGATATCTGGTATCTCGGACGGGCTTAATGAGTCAGCGCGCAGCTTTTAATCATCGGACAGCTGCAATGGTCCCGATCGCGGAACTGGATACGTCCCGAAGACAACGGCCGATAGGCAGTCTCGATTACGCGACCGGCCGCGGGAAGTTGGCTTTTCTCCCGTTTGATGGCCGCGCGTCGACGTTGCGCGTTTCACCGATGCGGTTAAACAAACAGACAGGGCCGAGCCGGGCCGGATTGTTCGCGGCGAGTTCCATAATACCGGCAGAAAGCCGCTGGAAACCTCAGCAACGCTGGAAGATATACACCGCGCGGGCCGTGCGACGCTTACAATTCCGGGGCTTACAAATTTTACGCGCGGAACTCGCGGAAGTATGCGTTTCGCGTTCCGCGACGCCGTATCACCGCTGTCCCGCTGACATCAACAGAGACCCCGGCGCGACTCGTGTTCGTTGTCCGAAAGCATCGATTAACCCACATGTTCCGCGTTGTTGTCGTCGTTTCTGGAAAAATTACAGCCTGTCTGCCCCTTTATGGTTATCTATGGAGTTTCGCGACCTCGCGCTGCGACGAGTCGATCATGCGTTGCTGGCACAATTCGCGGTCTAACCGTGAGAATACATTGTTATTTTATATATACCTTTTATAAAATATTAAAAATACTTCTTATTCTAATTTTATTAAAATTACTAGAGACTGGACTTGGGAAAGGATTGAATTATTATCACAGCGGAATAAATTCAATATTGGCATGCTTAAACAGCGACGCAAGACAGGTAGTTTTTAAGCTCAATGGGATTAGTGGCAAAAAATTAAAATTTATATGTTCGATATAAGGATTAATCCTTCGTACATAAAGCTATTTTATCGGCAAATCAGTATATACAATATTTTTATTTTATATGATTTTATTCTATTTTATGCACGTGAAAGAAATGCACAGAGCAGTCACATTTCGAGCAGTATATTCATATGACAATGCAAGCATCATTGTAACAATTTCTGGGTCCAGTACGGTCGCCTAGATATTCCATGATTTTTCGGGACACAGATACGCAGTTAATAATCCCGAGTGCCAGTAGTATGACACCGCGGCCGGCCAGACAGGCAGTGGTCAGTCAGCCTAAGTAGCGCGCGCCCGCGTGAATAGGAACTGTGCCACTGTGCCGAATCGCGACGTCTGACCACGAACGTCCGTTTCCACTACGGCCCCTGTCGTTTCTATGCTTTCGAACCGTGTGGAACCAGAGAGAGAGAGAGAGAGAGAGAGAGAGAGAGAGGGAGAGAACATGGTCGTCATTACCGATAGGAGGTATGCCGAGGGCCGTGGAATGAATATGAAACACGCGTCGGACCGTGAGCGATTAATTTTCATACGCGGCTGATTAGGTCGGACGTTCCGTTATCTTTCGAAAAATTACGCCGACTTATCTTGGCGCCGTGTTACCGGCTGTAACACACCTTATGGATTGTTTGCGGCTCGAGTATCGTGCTAATGAATGCCATGGCACGGCATACCTTCTTGCCGGCGAACACGCGAGGGGACTAACGGAGGGTCGGTTAGGAGACGCCGACATTTTTGCCTTAAATATGCGAGTAGCCGGGGAGCGTTTCATTGATAACGCCGACACGGTTTCCGCTTCAATTTTTATTCGCCTCGCTCCCTGTCACACTTAACGATCCGAGCGATTTATCGGCATCAAGAATTCACCCCCCGACGGACTCGCCTCCTCCCTTAGGAGCAACTTTCGCGGCCCTCCTCTCTGTTTCATTCTTTCTCTCACATACGTACTCTATTACTCTCTCATTTTCTTCCTCTATTACTCTCTTTGTCTTCCACTCCCTCGATCTCCCGCTTTTTCTCTCCCTTTCTTGATCTGCCCTCCTTCCTCTCTTTCCGTCGATCTCTCAACTCCTCTCTCTCTCTCCCACCTCCTCGCTCTCCACCTACCCGCGCTCGCCAATCTCGATCTCCTTCCGTTCCGCTTTGTCTCTCTCTCATCCTCGATCTCGATCTCACCGGCTCTCCAGACCGTCGACGTAATAACCGGTCTTGAATAGCAAACGCCGTTGATATTCCGCGATCGCAATAATTTACGTAATGACGGCTGATGGCACAATGCCGGCCTGAATCCGCGCGCAAATCGAATATTATTTCGAATCAGCTTGCATTACTGTGTAAGCGCGTGCAACCTGCCACCGGCTCTGATCTCTGCCAACTTTGTTTTCGATGAACCATATAAACTGCGCTCTCGCGAATGTTTGCCCGTCGCTTGTTTACAAACACTGTTTTACATTTATGTGGCTCCCCGAGCCATCGATCGGCATTATCGATATTTCTGCCACGCCCGTTTCCCACCAGGCGATGGGGGGCGGGGGGGGGGGGGCACGCCTCCGAGCTATTTTACTAGAAACCCGGGGTAGCGGAGTTTATTCGCCGTTAATAACAAATACCGGGGGAAAATCCTCTATAATGTAAAGTCATATTCGATGGAACGGAATGCCCCGGGAACCCGTTCCGCCGTTGCCCCATAAACATCGCCTTTGTGAACGGTTAATTAAATTTTTTCGTCGGCCCGGATTTCGCGGCGCCGGAAGTCGCTTTAATGATTCAATCGCTCTCTCTCTCTCTCTCACGGGCTTTTTTCGTGTCTGTTTGTCGCCGATCGATTCTACTTACATCGACGTTACGTCAGCGTTTTATTTGCGCAAGGGTAATTAAACTTTTCGATCGCGTTCGTTACGGGTTACATCGTGTCTGTGCTCGCTGTTTCTACTTACGTCGATGTTCCGTAAGCATCGCGTTCGCAATCGGTTGATTAAACTTTTTAATGACTAGAGAGATTCGCGAACGACAATAGCCAAATTCTCTCGCGGTATACTCTCGTCTGACTATCGCCGATAAATGCTACTTGCGTCGATGTTCAATTAACGGTGTGCTCACAATTGGTCGATTAAATTCGGTAATCAGTTCAGAATCGCGGCGTCAATAGCCATAGTTCCTTGTGATTTCATCGTGTGTACGGTCATCGTTCGCCATTTCAACTTGCATCAATAACGCACAAGCATTGAGTTTATAGCCGGTTGCATACGGTTCAAACTCATATCAATGGCCATGTTTCCTCGCGATTTCACGATGTCTGACCATCGTAGCCTACTTCTACTTGCGCCGATATTCCAGCAGCGTTACGATTACTATTGATCGATTAAATTTCTTATTTAGTTAATCGTGATTTCGTGTTGTCTGATCATTGCTGACTATTTCTACTTCTACTATAACTTCCCTTTAGAAGTATAATATTACTATACAATCATCACTACGTCATTATCGGACTATCGGAAATTAATTAACCGCCTATTTCCGAATGCGTCTAGCCTTCCGCGCTCCCCTAATTTTCTATCAAGTGACAAATTAAAAACAGCATTACCAATTCCCATTACGAGCCATTTGGAGCGGAGACAATGGACGCGTTTGATGAGCAACGCACTCGCACGCGCACTGGTCTTTCCCGGCGAACTTTCATTTATCCCCGGCAGCAAACCATTAACCAAATGATTTCCACGGATCTCATAATGACTACACCGTCGGGGCAATTAATTATGATTAACGGGGATAATCCGCGGGCTCGTAAAACGGTGGAGGGGGAGAGGGAGGGCGAGAATATCACGGCCGTAACGATTCCGATTCGCGAGTGTTGCGGACAGATTCTTGATCGGACTTGCACGGAGACTGACGCGCAAAGTTCCGGGCTGTTAATGTGCCCTCGGGGCGCTGGCAGGAGAATTCGGGCACGGAATTATGTACGCTGCCGCCGCTGCTAGGCGCACACGGGGGAGGTCTCTTGCCGGCAACTTTGTCGTTCGGATGAACCCGACGCTCGTCTTTATGGATGTTGAATCTAAGACGCGCCGTACGGGCGAATGCAACATAAACGGCGACGAGAGATTCTCGATCTTGTGCTCGTCCTTCTTGGTGAGAGGTGTCGCCGATCTGGGATTATAAGTCGGCTCTGCATCGTCTTGAGAAATCACGTTTGTATGGTTATTAAGATTGCTAGGGGGGTCAGTAAGTAATTTTGTTTTTTGATACTCTATTATAGTCTATTTTATTGTATTATATTCATATTATATTCTATTTATATTATATTGTATTAGATTCTAATTATTTATAGATACACTATTTATATATTGATGTATATATATGATTTCTCATAACACTAGTATTGCTTATTAAAATAGTCCATCATTAAATTTGTGGTTATCGAAACCGTAAAAATTCTGGTACTGTAACTTTTAATTGAATTTAAATCGATAAAATAATTTCCGCTGACTAATGCATAAAATCTGGAATAACGTGAACATGGAGAACATAGTCCTATCACCTAGCAGTACTTACAACGCCACTTACTATACTTAAACAAAATTAAGTTCTAAAAATGCTTAAAAAACGAAACTAATTTTTCCATCTCATCCCTAAGACATCCAAGAACGAATAGAAAATTAATATAAAAATAACCCTCCACAATTATCAAAAATCTTCATCAACCTTTCCTGACATCTTACAATTCTCTATATATAAAACACTGTGACCATTCGATCCATAAGAAATCATCAATTACATCAACCACCGATAAACTCGAGGAACATTTGTTAACCTGACTGAACAGACTCGCGAAAGATCGAAAAGTCAGCGTCGAGGAGACCGTCGCTATTTACGGAGGTGTTGTACCGTAGGGGATTATACTGTCGGGATCCATGGCGCCCATGCCGCCGCGAGGTGGAAAGGGGGTGGAGGGGAGATCGCGGGGCGGTGACGCGGCGATCGCGATTCAACATGTACAATAACAAGATTACCGTCGATGGAACGTCATCAGATAAACCATTAATCACGTTGCTTCTGCGAACGGTACGGCCGGGCGCAAGATTGCCGTGAAACGGAGTGCTTTTATCGCGCGCGGAGGGGGATGGGGGGGGGGGGGTCGGGGGGGGGCGGGGGGGGGGGGGGGGGGGGGGGGGGGGGGGGGTGGTCGGAGGGGGACACGGTAGAAGAGGGTGTCAAAAAATCGGCAGCCGATTTCGAATCAATCATTTTAATGTATTCCACCCTCCCGGAAATCGACTGCCGTCGGCCGCGACTGAATTTAGCGGCTTTTGATTCCGACATGCTCGCCGGCGCAAATTATTTTCTCGTTTATTCTACCGTGAAACAGATACGTACCTTGTATCGGCGCCGATTCCATCGGATGCGCGCTGATACGCGCGCGTAATTGAATGGCGTTTTACACGAGCGCGCCGCGCGTCTTCCGAGCGGGGTAGAGAGGAGGGGGGAGGGGAGCCGGCCAGCTTTCTCGGCCGGGTAGCGGACAACGTAAAATATGTGAGCTTCGGCGCCGGAGCGCGCGTGTTTCCCCCCCGTGGACAAAGCGAGAGGAATCCGCGCTCCATTACGCCGCCCAGGGAAGCGGCCCGAGAGACGGAATTGGAATTCTCGATTCTCCCCGCCCCTCCCGCGAGCGCGCGAGCGCGAAAATCATTTTAATCTAATTGAATGCGTCGAGCGAATCCACTTCCGACATTATATTTTAACAATTCCGCGGACGCTGTTCCGTTAATAGCTCATCAGAAACTAAATACGTTCCGCGTTGCAAAACGCCTGGCAAAAAGAAAGCTGCAGCAGCCTCTCAGATTGTATCGTTCGAACACGCGCGAAAGCGTGGAAGCTTTGTTGCCGGACATTTTATAATTAATATAGAAACGATGAGACATTCTTTTAAAAATATCACCGACGCGACGTGTGCAAGATCCTCGCCGATGGAAAATATATATATATGCTATTTGTTCAACGATGATAATTATGTCTGCCTGCGAATTTTATAGCATCTCATATTTATTATTCGTTTGTTGCGATGTTTTGTGCGCGCGTTATCGATTTTACATAATTATAATGCATTTCAATTATAAAATTGCGTATCGAATTACGAGTAAAACCTTCGCGCGCGCGCGTGCGCTAGCAGGCGTTACCTTTGCATTTTACACGGGACGCGTTAAAAATTTCATAATTGCGATATACGTGTCGAAGAGGACGGTTCGTAATATGAAACGTGAGTGAATAATAAATACTAAATATAATGAAACTTTGAAGGAAAATTGAGGAGGGTACGTTGTTGTTGATTGGTCGTTGATTAAATTCCTCGTAGCATAAGAATATGAGAAATTTATTATGCTTATTTATTCGTTACTGTTATCATCGAAATCGTACGAATTAATCCATCTTTTTATTGTTATAAAACGGTGCATGTTATAGTCACATTTTGGGCTTGGTAATTCTAATTTTAATAATTTTAAGGTTATGTCAGAAATATTTCTATAGCCGAATAAGGAAATTCAAGTAGAAGCGTTAGCACTTCTCCCTTTTCCCTGTAAATCAGTTGTTATACAAACCAATAATTTATTATCTATTATTGAGCTAAAAGTGTTAATATTATTATAAAATTTTTAAAACAAAAATAAACTAAACTAAATATCCCAATTACAAATATTTAAAACAGCCTATAGTGATACGAAATATAGAGCCGAATGACCGGTCGGTAAAGTGTTAACGCGTCACGAGGTAGCTAACAGCACGGTTTCGTTAAACGTGTCTCGAAACATCGGATCTCTGCACAGCAGAGCCCGGGGTAGCCTCGATAGGCCGCGCCACTCGGGAGAAGCTCCTTCGCCGTAATCAGGTAATAAAGCTCAGAAGTTATTTAAAGTTCGCCCGGAACGGTCACGGAACAGGGGCGGAACGGCTCGCTGGTAGGTAGAGGGCCTCTCGTTTCAAAGAACGACACGATTTCCCGGGGATATCTTGAAAAGTGTCTCAATTTCCTGACGAAGTTCCACGGAAATCGGATCGCGCGCGGGTCGCCCACCCGGGGTGGACGTTGCCGCACGCGTGCACGGCACGCTAAACGCTCGTTCGCCGAGCCTTTTAAAACAATCACAGCGCGGCACGCGATTTGCTCCACGGTATGCGGAGGGGTACGTCGTGCGCCATTTTCCCAGCGATCCGCCCGATACCGGGAAATGGTGCAGAAAATGCGGCGAAACATCCATAAACATAATTCCCAATAAACGTGTCCATTACCCCCGATCAGTTAATACAGTTACACTGGAAATGATTTCACCGGACCGGGGATATTAAATGGGAGCAACCGGTTATGTAATGCGCCCGGGGAGACGTCAAACGTATATACAAAAATATCCCAAGCGGACTTTACCCGTGACTACCTGCTTCCGTTTTTCAGGTGGAAAATGAAGTTATGGCAATTTTGGATTTTGATGTCGTCTGTGATTAATGCGATAATGTGAATATTTAATATGTTGAAATATATAGCGGAGCAAAGAGATTTTTGAAGTAATTAACACTTTGAGAATTTACATAGATCTGAAGTACTCTTTTTTAATAAATAATTATGCTCAACGCTGCAATATTATGCATGTTGTATATGTATAAATATATTTTCGAAGCAAAGAGACTTCTGAAATAATTAATAGTGAGAAAATTGACACAGATTTTAAGCACAATTTTTAAATAAATAACCATGCTTACAGCTGCAATATTGTGTATATTATATATAAATTTAAATATATTTTCGAAGCAAAAAATCTTCTGAAATAATAAACACTTAGAAATAATACTACATCAATTTCAATAAATCCTCTAAAGTTAAAAAGACCATAGATCAGAAAACATTTTCGATACTAACCATAGCCACGAGCCTAAACTGTAAAATCGATGATCACGATGACGCGGCAATCGTGTTCACATATATCGCGAGCGTCTTGCCAGTGGCAGCGACTCTTCGAAGCATAAAAGCGGCGTCGGTGGTCTCACGGCGGCCACAGTAAATCGTCGTAAACTCGCGAACCGGTACCCGTTCCCGACCGGCTTTCATTATTAGTTGTCCGGATTTGCTTCGCTAACGCGATCTGGCTGCCGGCCAGTATTTTTTCCACTCTTAATTTCCGGTCGAGCAAAGCAATCCACCCGCGCACGGTTTTCCTCGGAGCCCCCCCCCACCACCTTTCCTCATCGGTCGATCCTCTCTGGATCGGGTTTTTTGCGATCCCCGCGCGGCCCGGCTTAAAAATACAGGAGAACCCGAGCCCGAATTTATGAGACCCGCTGTAATGACTGCGCCGGTACAAAAGTTCTTGTTTGTTATCGCGCCGAAGAAACTCATGATTCTTCCATTGAATTTCAACGAATGGGCCCCGGCGAATATTGATATCCCGCAGTCCTCCGCGATTCTATGCCGCGGCGATATAGGTTGCTCGCACAAAAGCAGCATTGTCGTACTGTCTCCTCCCTCCTCTCGACCACCCCCCCCCCTCTCTCGGATCGAGCTTTATTCGGTGACAAATCAATTTGGAGCCGGTCGCTCGCTTTAAAACTGCCGGATTAGGATTTTAGACGGTGGTACCGCGGTCAAAGTAGAATGCCGGGAGCCTCCGGCTTTATTGGACGCCGGCGAGCGCGATATATATTGGAAATATTTCTCGTTCGAGAATAAACCGAGCTTCGTCTACCGGCTGTATCTCCGCGTGCCTTCGAACAGAATGCCGGCGTTTATGCCGCGGCTGTGCATGTGCCGGGCCCGATGTTTTTCTTCGGAGACGGGGCTATTGGAACGCGGATACCTACGCGGTAGCTGACTTTGATTGACGAGATTTTACACGGCGGCTCACCGCGAAAGAATTCGTCTAATTGCTCGCGTTTATTTCAACTGAGATCGCGGAACCGTGACCGTCTAACGTGTCGTTGTTCTCGAGATTTTCCACGGAGGTTCTGTGGAAAAGAGTTCGCCTAATTGCTAGCATTCGTTGAGATCAAGGAACCGTGGGCTTTTAAGCATCGTGTCGTTGTTCTCTTGGGAACAATCGATGAACTCAGATGCGTCAGGCACGCGCACCTTGTCGATAATTCGGTTGGTTATATCGCGTTTGGCATTCGAATGCAACCGGCGTGCATTTAGCGGCGCGCATTAAATTTGAAGTTTCATACGAAACAATCACATTAATTTCGCGATGATTATTAGCCAAATTAATACCGATGAACCGCGACACGTCGCGCCCACGTTCCTGCGTCGCTTTTTGTTTGCGGACGTTAATAAGCGCGATGACCGCTAATTACAAGCGGTGATCAATAACCGCGGCGGGGGTGGAGGGCACGCGAAATACATCTTCGCCTTTTATCGGGATAATACGTCGATGGATACGTGTTTGCGTTGTTTAAGAACGAAATCGGAATTTTCGGACGTGATTTGTCAAATCTCAGCGCGAAGTTTATTTTTTAAAATTGAAATAAAATTCGACTTTTTAGTTATTAAAATTTAAACGATTTGGGAAAGGTTGCTATATAATAAATAAAATCTCTTGGATTAAAAGTAAAATAGGTAGTTTGAAATTTTATACTTGTAAATAATATTTCAATTTTCGTAGTGGAAATTATAGCAGTAGATCGTACCTTCAAAATTAAGTTTAAGTTTATTAAGTCATTAGCAATCATTTTCTGACTTCTACAAAATTACCAGAGCACTCTACAAAATTATCCTCCAAATGCAGGAACTCCACCAAAAAGATACACAAATTAAAATATCACTTATAATAAAATAAAACCTGAACATACCTCGAAACGAAGCATTATAAATGTCCTTCATCTATCAAGAATATGTTACAGATTAAATATAATTAAATGATAAATAACGGTATAAAAATTTCAAAGGAAGAAAGATGTATTAAAAATTAAGTTCAACGTTAAATTTTCCTTTCATTTTCGATTTTATTTATCCTATTGATCGCGAAAGATATTTAATATCTAAACAATTATACAATAATATTGAAGCTTGCGGTAGTTCAATCTAATGCATTTTTCTCAATAATAAATAAAAAATTAATGATTAGGGTATCGATAAGGCTACCGATCGGGGAGAAGAGCCGATTTATATTCTACCTCACGGTAAAGTGTTAAGGAAGCCGCCGTTCAATTAGTTCTAGAAACGTGAAAATCTGGAACATGGAGCGGCGTGTTTCGAGGCAGACAGTGTCGTTGCTGAATAAAGAACCGTGGGGTCAGACAAATGGCTCCCTCCGCGAGAACACGCCGGAACAAAGCGTCGAAACAGAAGACAATCGGTTATGATTTGCACCCTCGCATCCCCCGGCCTTCCACCTTTCTTTCGCCGCGTCCTCCTCCGCTCCCGCGCCACCCCGCCGACACCGACAACGTCGCGCGACGCAAGACAGCGACATTTCTCTGTCTTTTGTCGTGCTTCCCCACCGGCTCGCTTTTGTTTCCCCCGCATCTTATCTCCGCAGCCGGCTCTCCGCGAAACACGCGTTACGGGTTTTGTTAAAGCGACGCTGATTTATGGCGGCCTGTCTGCCGAGAAATCGAGCCCTCCCTCCCACCCACCCTCCCCAACGATCCACGACGAGGCCGCGAATAATGCCGATGCTAACGTAAACTGCTCCCGTTATTAATTCCGCCGACCCCATGTGCATTATGTAAAAAAAAACCAGCAGCGTACCAGGAATTTATAAATAATACACGAACCGGGCAATGTCTCCGCTGTCGGCGATCGCGTGACTACGATATTGATGTGCAGTCGCTTTTCACGTGCCGGAAAAAAATTCTTGTAGTCAGCCTTGTCGTTCGCTGTGCTGATTGCTGTCTGTTAGGCTAATGAAAATGTTGCCGCGTTCTTTTGATGGATATATTTTATTAATGTTGCTTGAAGACGGAAGATTTTGTTTTATGGGAAAATTTAAATCCATAAAAGATACTGCGAAATTTGTATTAATTCACGTAATGATAAGGTATTTATTTCAATATCGAACGAATGATGGAAACTTTAAAATGTATATTAATTCATAATAGCAACGATGTTTTATTCTGATTTTTAACGAATGTTAAAAAATTCGAAATTTATATTAGTTCACAATAGTAACAATGAGCCATTTATTCCAATTTTTTCCTAGCGTTATTGTAACACTTGCCACAGCTACCATATCGAGGAAACAGTCACATATCGTCAGCTTCTTAAATCAATCGAACCGGCGAGTGCATTTTCAGCAGCGAAAACTCCCGGTTTTTGCATAACGTACCTCGCGGCGGCAACGTTCGGCCGTACTATCGTACTTTTATCACCGCGCGCGTATAAATGAGCAACATTTGCACTTCAGCATACGAATTGCCGGCAACCGGACGCTGAAACATCGCCGGCTTGCGGTCCCGAACTAAGCGCGGTCATTGTAGTATCGCGGAGCCGTGTTGCGAAAACAGCGCGGAGGAAAATACGCGGTTAAAGAACCGAACAATGCCTGGACGTGTGCATTTAATACGGATATTCATCCGGCTCGATGTAAACGGCCGAACGGTGAAGACGCGGCGGAATGGAAACAGCCCTCGCGCGGGAGCGTAACGCACCCTGTTACCGCTGGCCGGGGGAATGTTACGGCTTAACGGAGTTTCCCTATACAATAATAACTTAGCCCGGCCCCGTAACGAACATTAGCGGGGCTCTTACCGTCTCTGACGGCTGTAATATTCGCGTCGTAAAATCTTACTGCAATCGGGACCCGGTATTTCTTAGAGCACCGCACTTGTACGTGCGACGAGTAGTTCGACGAGTTTTCGGATAAATTGTTTGCCTGCAATTGGCTCTTTCATCACTCGAAAGGCGCATATTTTTCATATAATAAGATATAACCGAGCACATTTAGTTTTACCTATAATTTTACTTACCTATTTCTTTAACTTCATTTT
Source organism: Augochlora pura (assembly GCF_028453695.1). NCBI lineage: Eukaryota > Metazoa > Arthropoda > Insecta > Hymenoptera > Halictidae > Augochlora > Augochlora pura. The sequence continues at coordinate 13,922,189 of NC_135774.1, read as the reverse complement.
CATTTTATCAACGTCAATAAAATAAATGAAAATTGAAATTTAATTTCAGAATATACTAGTCAAATAGCAATTTTAATTTCCTGGGTTGAAACAGACCCAAGCTCCGTCGTCTCAGGGTATCACTAATCGCAATTTACACTATGTATATTTTTAATTAAAGCACTGCATATATTATGCTCCGTAAACTAAAAAATTAGAATAGCAAACAATCAGGGCGATTGTAAGGGAACGAGAACCTCCGACGTCGAAGATTAATATTGGAAACGACGTAGATTGAAGCTGCTCGTGGAAGATTGGAGAATTTGATCTACGACCTCAGAATTTGATCTACGAATTTTTTTATCTTCTCCTGGAACGGAAATATGAAACATGTTCGATCATAGAAAGCGCTCGTAATGGACATTAAGGTGCAGTAAATATTGGCGATGCATATATCGATAGAAACTCGATAAAACGAGCGGAATAAAAAATCGCAGATAAATAAAAGTGACCTCGTTTTAAAGTATAAATCCTCTACTTTTGCACCTTGGAACTCGTTTTACATTACCTTTTTGTTTAATAATTTGGTGGAGGGAAAATTGAAGATCCTTCTCGCATCAAACATTCACAAACTTGAAACAGTTTTCAAATGTTTGAAAAATTTTTACGCCACTTAAATTAATCATCGTCTCAAAGATCGAGATCTCCGCTTCGAAAACACCGCTCGAAACCCGAGCCACAATTTTTTCTCGTTTTATCGAGCCTCTTCCGACAGGTGTATCGCCAGCTCTCCCCGGCTACCGCGTTACGAAACTCGCTCCTCGTTCCTGATCCCGAAAACGACTAAAGAAAATCGGGGATCAAATTCCAGAGAGTCGTTTCAAAGAGGAGAGACTCGAATCTCCAGCACCATAGAGGACTTAGCGAGCGAAGATCCCCGACGCGATCGGAAAATAATGTATTCGGAGCAACAACCGGCTCTTTGACTCTTCCGTCCAAATAGACCACGTCTCTTTTATCGCCGTGGTTTCAGAAGGCGGAGAAAATCTATAAATCCCGGCGCACACTGGCGGTAGATCATTAAACCTAGGACCGATAATTAAACCGTACCCGAGAGGAGCGAAAGAGAGAGAGAGAGACGGAGAGGGAGAGAGCTGCTCGCAATCTGTCCCCCATCGAGTGGTAACAGTTGGAGAAGCGGGTGTACCTCGCGGCGAGAGTACACTGAATCATTCGAGTCAATAGCAATCGGTCAAGACGTTCATTGCGACGGCAAAGGGAGGACGAGGGCACGCGTTGCAACGAAGAAAAGAGGGAACTGTGGTGTGCGCGCGCGGTCGTCTGGTAGTGGTACCGCCGGCCTCGTTTATCCGTCGACTGGGCGAGCCGAGGCAAGGCGAGACGTGGCGAGGCAAGGCCGCCGTCGAACCACGAGAATTTAATAGAAGGACTTTCCGGAAAAGACAATTTTCTCGGTATCTCCGACGACGTACGAGCACCGCGTACGAGTGCTCGGGCGGGTCTCGGTTCGTTGAAGCTGCGGAAGTACTGCGAGAGACCCGGAGCGAGACCAAGAGGGAGGAGTGGGAAGGGCGAGAGGAAGGAGTGGGAGGGGAGGGGAGGGTAGGGGGAGAACGAGAAGGAGGGAAAAGCAGACGGAGAGCCCCGCTGGATCCGGAGATTCGTGCCCCGTAAATGGGCGAGTGGAAGCATTAAGAGCGGGTCGCACATATATACGCTATAATTCCTCCGATATGAAGCTTACCAAGGATTCCCGGCGTGGTTTATGGTGTTTCAATTACACACGCAATGATAGCCGGGTGTTACAAGCCCGGCCGGCGCATCGGCGCGCGCGTAAACTCCTGGAGGACCGGGGGACCAAACCCGGAGGACCCGGGATAAAGTGCGCGCCCCGATCGAGAGGGGGGGCCGTTGAATGGTCACGTCGGGCTCGTACAGGCTGGACGAATGGCCCGAACGGTCAACGGTGGCGGGGCCATGGCCGCAGAGCTGTCGCAAACCGCACGCCTCCGCCACTATTGGTAGCAATTCGACCGGTGTTCCCCGGCCGTAGTTCCGCCACTGGATTCGACGCTATTGCCCCGGTGGCATTGTAATTGGCTGCCAAATGAGAGCCCGACCTGCCCTAAATCTTCCGAAGTTGAGCCGCGCCGCGGGGATCAGGACGGCGCCCTCTCCTTGGGATTGCGGAGACCGCAGAGAGATCCTCCGGGGCCGGGTAGCCGTGCATCGCTTTCAATCGGTCCCTTTCATTCGAGGAAACGACTCGATCATCTGGCGAATATTTCCTCAGACCTCTGAACATTCCCGGAGCATGATTCTCCGCGATTTCGCAGACGCGGTTCTCGAATTCCACGGCGAAGAATCGGCCGGTTACGTGTCGGACGATCCTGGATTCGCCAGTTGAGGGGAGCCCTTTCAGTTGGATTTAACCCATTGCGTTGCGACTTATTTTATAGAATTTGTTTGTTACTGACGTGGTTTGAGAGACAGAAAATTTATTATTATTATGTGGCAATTTTCACTTCGATGTTTAGATATTAATGGTAGAAGGGTGAAATTTAATTCAGATTAAACTTTAAAATAAGCTAAGGTTCATCGCCATAGGGTCATTATCATCAAAAATACACCCTTTTAAAGTTCGACTAATTTTTGTCTCCATTTCCATAAGCAAAAGTCTTCTGACTGCACACTTCAGATTCAAACAACGATGAAACTGCGCAAAAAAATCGTAACACAATATTTTTTGACTCAGTAGAAAGGGGAAAGTTCATACTTTAAGATAGTATAAGTATCATCTTCGAAAAAAATTTATTGCGGTGCTGAGGAGTCTGCAGATTTTGTAGAATATGTCGCTTATGATCAGACATCGATAAAAATCAAATCGGTATCTCACATTATCCTTCTTAAAATCAGAAAAATTAGTTTCCAGAAAAATGTCATAACAAGAAGTTAATCATATACAATATAAAGGAAGATCAAAATGTTTCCCATTATTTCCTTCATTATTTCAATCAACGACACACAATTTACTTCCACTAGAAAAATATTCCTAACACTTCAAAAAAAATCCCCATCCCGAACTGGTTAAAACAACCCCAAACCGTTCCTTCTGAATCCGCTATTCTACCCAGGTATTAGCACAAGGGTTTCACGCGTAGCGTCTCGACGAGGGTAACAAGGCGAGAAACAGGTGCGCCGAAATTTTTGCCGACGAAAATTCGACACCTCGTCGAGAAAACCCCAGGCGTTTCCCTCGACGGAACCCCGGTTCGCGGCCATCTCCCCGAAGAAATGTTGTCGCTGTCTCAAACCGAAAGACAAAACCCCGGCCGAGAAAGCGAACCGAGAAGGGGGGTGTCAGTCGACCGAATAGGTTCGAAGGGAGCGGTGGCTCGGTTCGCCGGACCTGTATGGAGCGTTTTGGCCCCGCGCCCTTCCGCGTAATCTCAGACAATGGGCCGCGGCAGCGCCGAAAAAGGCGTGGTGCGGCGAAGAAGAAGCGCATTCGAGGGATCCGTGTGCCCCTTCTCACCCCCCGCGCGCGCGCGCACACATTCACCCTAAACCCAGACTGCCGATTGAAGGGGATTTTCCCTTCGCGGCGCGCAGACAGACCCCGGTGCGCGCTCCGGGTGTTTTGTGCGCGCGCGGAAGCCATTCGCCGAGTCCGCCGGGCGACAGTCATTAACGGAGATGATGGTTAGGTGTGCAGTCTGCGGCTTGAAAATCATTTCCATCGGAGAGATATACGTTTCGCAATAACGATCGCGGAATATTACGAGCTGGAGGCCTACGGTGCGGCCCGCGTGCCCCTCGCCACCCCCCCCTCGCGTCCGCAGACATTTTTTTTTCCTCGCTGCGACTCGCTGGAAGCCCTTTCTGTATCACCGAGCCCTTCGTTTCATCCGGCGTCTGTGCCACAGAGCGAAAACGAGTTTGCTAATCGATCCGGTCGCGACTCGATACCAGACGTCGCGGCCTCTACCCGCGCCCCCGCCGTCCTTTTTTTCACCTCCCCTCCCGCCCCCTGCTCTGTCCCCGTCGTTCCGCAGCCACGTAGATCGGTGAAAAAGCCTCGTGGACAGAAGGCGGGGCGAGGGTACCGAGGAACCGCGCACGGCGACTAATCAAAAGCGCGCCGTTCTCTTTGCCGTTGCCCCCGGGAGCCGGCGTTCATCGCGGGTTTTCAATCCTGAAATTCTTTTGATACCGACCGGCGGAGCGATCGGCGACTGGCTCGGGTAAGTGTCGCCGTGATCGGCCCGACCTTTCTTCCACGGCGAATCATCATCCAACGGGAAGGAATCATCGAGCCGGCGACGAGCCTCGGGAGCCGCGCGATTGATGGTTTTGACGTGGAACTCGTACCGCAATAGCGAGCCGGGATTATCGGAGTCACGCCTTGTGCGATCCCTTTCCGTGGGAAATCATTGCGCTCGCTATGCAGAGAGGTTTCTATCTTTAACTAAAACCTAACGCGGTTAACCGAGCGAAGTTATTACGTTTTGACGCGATGTGTTCAAGACACGTGGTCGAAATAGGGTACGAGGCTGGAGAGATTTTTTCTAGAATCTTTCGATCAGTTTTAAAACGTAAATTAATTAGAGTTATTAATACATTATAAAGGTAAGCAATATTTACCGAATGTTTTTATAGCAATTTTTATTTCTTTCATTTTACCAACATTTTTACTGTGTCCTAATGATCTACCATCTGCTTTAAGTCTTTTTATAGAATTTCTACCCTTTTGTTCGTCTTCAGCGTCGATATCAAAGACCTACATTTTAAAATATAATAATTTAATATAATATAGAATATATTATATTCTAAAATAATATAGTAGAGTATATTAACTATTATTATAAAAAGAGAAAAAATATATTTCTCTTCCTGAGTAATTCTAAAATTTATATTACATATTATACATATTCATTATATTATATTATATATATAATATAATTTTAGAATTAGTCAGGAAGATATATATATATATTTTTCTCTATTTTTATAATAACAGCTAATATACCCTAGTCGTCGAAGCCCTAAATATACGGTTGTTATATCTACTACACGTTATTCTACTACACATTAATTTCATATATCGTTATCAAAATCTCAGCCATTGTGCAGCGTTTTAATGAAGCGCTACCGAAGCAGCGGATGTGAGAAACGTTCGACACACTTAGCCTTCCTGATCACGCTCGTATACCATACTAACCACGGGGGAACGGGTCTTAACACTAAATCTATCGAGCCCTAACAGTAACTAACGTGTGCTGCTTTACAACAGCGAAAAGACTGTGTTTAGTTGAATCTCCTGACATTTTTATTACAGTAGAACCTCGTTTGTACGGACTAATCATTATTCTTTGTTTCGAGATATGTGACTTCATTATTAAATCTTTATCATGCGAACTACTGACGGAGGCTTTTCATAATTAATTCAATCGGTATTGATCATATATTTTCATTTTCTATCTTCAATTCTCCCTTTAATTAAATATAATTTATATTTTTCACCAAAACTATAAATTATATTTAAACTAAATTAAAAAGCATAAAGCAAACTTGTCCCTCTAGAATTTACAGAAAAATTCATTTCGCGTAGATATAAAAGGGTTAAATTATTTTATAATCGTTGATACAATTCCCCTACCCCCTGTAGACGCTAACGAATCGCATCCCATAAAAATGGTCGCGCGTCAGTGTCACCTGCAACCCGTGTCATCGTCTATCTCGCGTGTAAGCAGCGTCTGAATTTGGAGCGAGTTCGTTAGGCTCTCTCTCGTCGCCGCGGCGATTGTCGACGCGGAATGCATGCTCGAAGCAATTACACTCTCGATTTTCTTCGTTAGCAGGAAGAATGCTCGACAACGGGATCGGCACCGTTTCACCGGTAAATATTTACCGCGTCGTTACGTCGTCCGGGATCGCGTCCCAATTCGGCGCCCTTTGGCCTCTCTCATTAATCCGCCCGCGAGCGCCCGCATAGCCCGGGCGCGCATCGTGTTTCCGCGTCAATTATTATCGCAGTAATTAAAACGCGGCCGCGCTCCCGTCTCCGACAGGAGATCTTGGGGCTACGCGGCGAACTTTCGACGGTGGCGAGGAGAAGGCCGAGTGGCGCAATCAGCCCTGAAACTGCGCGAAACAGTGGGGAAATTGAAAGTGCGCGCGGAACCGGGTAAAAATCCTCTCGAGCGTAGGAACGCGTGTAACGCGGAGGAGATTCAAAGGAGCTTTAAACTTTTTAATTAACGCCGACACCGGGCGCGCCGCGCGCGGCGACGAAATATTTCGGCTCTCTCTACGGCCGTGCCGAATTTCACGGTCGTCCCACGAGCCCTTCGCGAGGGCAGCTTTCTCGCGCGCAATCCGGAGTAACCGGTGGATTGCGAACGAAATTAGGAGACCTTGGGAATTTCTTGCGTCTTGCTGGCGCGCAGCATCGACACCGGGAATCGCGGCGCGCGACAATCGCGCGGGGAAGACCGATTGTTTCGAATGGCGGCTTTGTTAATTGCTGCGCAAGACAAAAGAAGGGTCCTCCTCCCTGATGGTGAGTGTCGCGAGACGTCGCTTACGGTGATGACGACGTCTCGCATTCCACGGGATGCGAGAGAGGGGCTGCCACGACCCTCGAAACCACGGACGCCCGATGGAAGCATAATGAGGCTGGTGGTCCGCGTCCCTAATGCTCACGGTCAATCAAAGGGAGCGTCGAGTGTCTGACGAGGTGTAGGGATGATACCGTGGATAATCATTTCGATCGCGGTTAAAAGCGGCCCTCGGAAGCTGGGGAAGCGTTCTCGAATGTTGCTTAGGCAAGGATGAAATTCCATGGTAAATTTTCCGAGTACTATACAGTCGCTCGTGAAAATTTTCTTACACGTATTTAACCCTTTGCACTCTGAGGCACCGTTAAAATTGTTACAGCACGCTCAAAACTATTTTTTATGTTATGGAAAATTAGATTTCAATAATTATTAAAAGTATAATAAATAAGAAATTAATGGTTACTATGTCAACCGATTCACAGGTTAAAACAGATTTAAATAACTTGAATTGTTTTTGGATGATAGAAGGACTAGTGTACTAAATAATGTCTCAGGTAATTTTCCATAATTTTCCTGTTACTTTAAATGACAAAAAGAAATAGAAATTCTCTCGCTTGACATAACCATGACATAACTTTGTACCAAAAATTCTATCCAAAACGATGAACAATCAGTGATTTCTGTGTTAGGGTCCGCACGGACCCAGAAGTCGTGCAGCAATGATCAATCAACAATTTATAGAACCACCGTATCGAATTACAATAAAAACGAGCAGAGATTGAACATATTTTTATTGTTTTAATGCAGAATCGTGCTATAAACGAAATACAATCGTGATGGATGAAATAAAGCCGCCGTATGTTTAGTATTCAATCAAATAAATTTGTTTACGGTTCATGAATTGATATAAGCTATTGGAAAACATGCGGTATCAATTGTTTCAACGTATAATTCTCCGTTTATTGAATCAAATATTTTAACGCGCGTCAATTCGGCGCCGAATTTCGTACGTGAATCGCTGCGGGCCAGCTGGATTTATTAAATGTTTCATTTGAAAATCGTCCGGTTGTTTGTTTAATTATACCGTTGCGGGAGTGAGAAGAAACACACGCCGACGCGAAAGGGGTACATAGAGAATTGCAAGGGGTACATAGAGAATTGCTTTACGCCTTTTCTTGATGCAGTCGATCTTTAATCGTCATGAATAATTCGCGTCTTAAACGGAGCAACAAAGGCGGCACTCTTCGGTCGCATGCTAAGTTCGCCAAGAGAACAACGTTCGCCGTGGACACGGGCGACGAGTTAATTGTAAGTGTTCGTTAACGGTGGATCTTGAACTTGCTGTGTGGACAATGAATTTGCATGGCGTGCGGCACGAACACTCGGGAAAACAATGTGTAGGCGGCGGAGACAAGAAAAGCTTCCGGAAGAATTAATTAACAAAACCCGGCGGTCTAATCAAACGGCAATAAAACGGCGCCGTAAAATCACAGCTCGTTATTATTGTTCTCGTTAGGAAAGAGAGATCTCATGTTTCAAAATTTTGTTAGTTTCGTTTCCAATAAAAATTATTTACACTGCTGAGAAGTCTGCGAAGTTGCACTCGATACTGACGTAAAAGCATTGTTATAAAAAATGCAGCTATTGATGCGTCAGCAAATATATTTAAAAATAACTAACTCGACCTCAAAATGGACGCTTTAAGCTTTAAAATAAGCCATGGTTCATGGCGATAGGATCATTTTTATGAAAATTACACCCCTTCGAAGTTTGACTAATTTTTACCTCCCATTTCCATAAGCAAAAGTCTTCTGGTTATACACTTCTCATTCAAACAGCGATAAAACGGCGCTAAAAAATCATAGCTCAATATTTTTTAACTCATTAGAATGGGGAAAGTTCATACTTTAAGATAGTATAAGTACCATTTCCGGAAAAAATTTATTGCACTGCTGAGGAGTCTACAAAGTTTGAGTATGTGAACTACGAATTATTCTGCCGCTTTCAGTAGAATATCTCGCTTATGATCAGACAAATAAAAATCGAATCGGTATCCCACATTATCCTTCCTAAAATCATAGAATTTAAAACACGATTTCTCGTTAAAATTCGAGGCCGGCATCGGTCCACTGGGAAGACATTTGCAACAGAATTTTCTTTCCGCTCGAGGAGCAGAGGGAGCAACGGTAAAGCGGTACACGCGTACAATAATAAGTTATCTGCTTTTCTGTTTTCTGTGGGCGAACGAAACAGAACTACTTCCTTTCGCGAGCAACAGACTACCTCTCCCATTGTTGCCCCGTCAACAGTTGCCCGCGCGCGGGTGCATTGTGAGCGGAATGCCGAATTAATTCCGAGTGCTTCTATTTTGTTTTCTTTCTTTCTCGTCGACCGGAGTGCGTTCCTTTGCAATTAGTATTCGGTTTTTATTTCGAGAACGCGGGGCAATTTTCCGGCTGCGTCGGTTCACCCGGCGCGGCGCTTATCGGTTTCGCTCGCAGGAGACTCTTCGTTGCATCTTGATGAACGAACTCAGTCCCGAAAGAATAAAGCGGATTTCCCGAGCGTTCGCGAGCACCGACAATAATACCGTACCGCTGTCTCATCGTACCTTTCGCGTGCGCTTTTGAAGATGTTCTGAGGATGAGATAAATAGATATAAATTATACGAGGAATCTAAAACTAATATTTAATGTATATTGAATATTAATGGTATTAATAATAATTTGAAAATAAAAACTGACAGAAGCTTGTGACTATGATGATAAAAATGACATGCTACTTTAGAGTGACCTGAGACATATATACATATAGATACAATGTTCATAAATTGACACCATAATTAATTATACATTTATTTATATTTATGTTATACATTACTATATTTATTTTTTGCATTATATATTTATATTTAAAGCATATCGAATTTTTGTATTATTCTATCTCGTCGATTTTTTAATATAGGAATTAAATATATCTTGACGTTAAAGAAATTACAGAAGACGTGGAAAACATATGAAATCTTTCTATCCTTTTGAATAAAGAACTTTGATACCTCTTCCGCTGTGATTTCTTCGAACATCAACCGGCTACAATATCAAGCGCATTAAAACATTCCCGAGACGTTGTCCGCATCTTAACAACGCGTCCCCCTTGCCTGTTCGTTCGCCCGGCGATGTTTGCGATTCGACGGTGCCCCGTGACCGATCCGCAAATATTTCGCGGCGCCGCCGGGCAGGCCGTGCCGTCGTTTTTTAGTTTAATCGAATCGCGCGCACGCCGTGCGCCGTTTTATAATTCGTTGGCGCGAGCTGACGGACAACGCGTAATACCAGGCGTGTTACCCTCTGCAGCGCGGCGGAATCGATATCCGGGATATCTCGTTCTACGGAACGCGTCCGGTTCCGCAGCGATTTTCACAGAGAGCCTCGCGCGAACGCCACCGACTTCCTCTCGACTATTTACGATGGGACCCCCGCGGGGGAAATGGTCGCCGCGAAATCGCGGACGCAAAAAACGAGCTGCCATTCGAACCGGAAAAATATAACCACCGGCAGCGGCGCGCCGGAACGATCTTTTTTTTTCTCTCTCTCTCTCTCTCCTCCTGCCCCCGTTTTATTTTTCACCGATTGATTTTGTTTAATAAACACCCGGATATAGCGGCCGGCTCCTCGGTCCGGCGGAGGGTCTCTCCTCGGGAGGAGACTCGTTATCAAAATAAGAATCTATTTTCGTCTGGAGAATCCGCGCGAATAAATGGCGCCCTGGCTTCTGGGCGCTCTCTCTCTCTCTCTCTCTCACTCTCTTCGCTTCGATGTTAAATTTAGCTTGAACGAAGGCTCGAACGCGGACGTATAACGATACAGAGCCGGTATTATTGCATCGAATTTAATGCACCGGAGCCACCGGAGCGTATTCTATCCGAGCAGCCGCGCGCGGATTCACTGGAATATGCTCGCCGTATCGGTGGGACCCTTGTTTAAGGAGTTCGAGTCAATAATTGTGGGGACGGTCTGCAGTAATATCGTGCCAGAAACTTATGAATATTAATCGCCCGCTATTAATATTAATATTCGCAGGATCGATTCGGTTATTTCCCTTCTCGTTCTTCGCGCTGCGATTTATCAATTAATCCTATCTGGATCCGCGAGAGCCCTAACGAGTCCTAATCATTCCTCTAAATCGCATTGTTCGACCGTAGCGTGCCTTAGACATCTGCGACGTCGAACTCGGCTTTTCGTTACAACCTAACCCTTTGACATTGGTGATCCAGAGTATCGAAAGACTTAAATCTAGGCTTTAAATAACAACTAAAAAATTCTTTGCATAATGTTTATAATAATTACTATACTATATTTATTTTATCTATTCTTATTCTCCATCATTTTAATCAATCTTTATAGTATATTTATTTTATCTATTCTTATTCTTCACCATTTTAACCAACCTCAAACAGCGTCCACAATTTATCCGTTCTTTAAACATTTAACCACGGCTTCGACGAAGTCTCCGTGTCAAAGGTTGACCACACCGTTTCTCTTCTTACACGCACGTGCACGAATCGATCGCTGGAGAGAAGATGCTGCAGATTTTCATGGAGCACGATGCGACAAGAGTATCCTGTTGACACCGGCGCGCACAATAATCACGACAGATGTTTCATCAGGATGGCCGCTATCAATTACGTAAAAGCATCCGCTCGTTCCGGAAACGAAAGAAGCCAATATTTGCAGTAAACAAGCGGGTCGCCGTCCTGATTTCGGATTACCGGGAACTGGGGCTGCAAAAAGTATCCGAAGTACAATAAATAAATAGAAAGACGGCGCTTCCGGTGGACGGGGGTGTTTCGCTCGCGTGCGACCATGTGCAGCCCTCTGTCCCTGTGTGTGTGTACGCTAGCTGGCGTCCATGCATGTTTCGTTGTATACGTCGATGTATATAGCGTTTGTTTCCCTGTATGCGGCGACGTATATATCGGTGTATGTTTCGTTGTGTGCGTCGGTGTACGCGTCGGCTTGTTTGTCCCTGTACGCGGCCCGGCGTCCGTGTGCGGAGACGGTCGAGACAGTGGATGGCTGCCGTGTGTGGGTACTAGCTCATCCATGCAGGCATCGTACATAACACGGGTTCCGGGTGTAGCGGGGTTAGTAGTGGTTGAGCACTAGGCAAACAAAGTATCCCGTTGTCCGTGGGGGTGGCTCGGAGGGTTGGCCTGGCTTCGGCGATGTTGAGTTAGCTCGAGATAGGTTAGTGTAGTCAGGCCGGGGAGAGAGGTCGAGTGTTGTATGATATGATACTTGACAAACGGCTTCCACGACCGACCGAGTACCGGAGGAAAGTACGACGGTGCTCGGTGCTAGCGTCCCCCTAAAAATAAACATCCCACGACTCGCCGACGGTCACCAATCCCCGTGTCCTACACAGCCCCGCCTCCCGCGCCGTCCACCACCACCCACCCCCCCTGCCCCCTCCTTTCACGGAGCTCTACGAGGACAGGACACTTTTAAGGGGAGGATTTTCGCGACAACGACGATCCTCGGTCAAAGGGTTGCTCTTGGTTACGGCGACGTGGTGAAAATTGATGCGGCTGTCACGACGAGGAAAATCGAGACACGGCGCCATCGAGTGGAAAATTCGGGCCCCGAGATATTTATTCCTCGTGCTACGGCTTCATCGGGATCGAAGCGGTATTAATATTTTTCTTTTGACGCCTTGCAGCGTGGTCATTTTATTAAGCAGAACTTTCGTTTTGGTTTTATTGTTTTCTTGTATAGGGTGGGTTATATATCGAGGTGCAATCAGCTGGGTGATGATTCTGGGTATGTCAAGGTTGTGTAAAAATTGAAATATTACGATTAATAATAGTCTGAATTTTGGAGATGATTTTGAAACATTATGACAGTTTTGTCAAATGATTTATATAATAAATCTGCGAGTTTAATGTTACATGGAAATACAAAGGGTGGAAGAGATATATTGCTAGAAGGACAAATATTTAGAAATGGATAATCAATCGTGCCATCCATGTATGACTGAATTAATATAAATTATATGATTACGTAATTAAATATACAGTAATTTAAATTTCAGATGTAGAATATTTGGAACAATTTTGTGTTTGGACGAATAAATGCTTCATGCTGTATTCTAACTATTCTTACTTAAACTTCTAATTCTATTTACATATTAATAGTATTTTAACCAAACTTTTTAATCACGGTTCTAGTCCATTAAATAAACAAATCCTCTATCCTACAGTTCACATACTGCATTAATTAAAGTTCTAAAACATTTTATAGCGCTACATTCTTCCTCAATGCCAGAAAATATTTTAACATCTCCTATCCCTCACTAAAGTATTAATATAAAAATTAATATAAAAATTCCAAATTGAAAAGAGAACGCCCAAACAAATGTCGTCACTACAGTTCACCGCGTCCATTGAAACGTCTGGCAAATGGCGCGGCATTATCGTGTTCCAGCCGGTTGGAGAACACAGCCGTGCCACGGAAAAAAAGAGCAGCGAAAACCGTAAGAGGTCATCGATAAGAACGAGTCTCTATCCCTATTTGGTTTCCGGAGTGGGGAGGGCTTCCTTATCAATTGGCCTTATAGAAAAGACAGCGGCTCCGCCGTTGCAGGACCGAACGTTTCAGCATTCAAAGCGCATTATCCCTCTCATATGAATATTTCCCGGGGCCGTGGAGCCGCCGCGGACGTGCCCGGGTTTCCTATCTCCTCCGTTGAGCTGACTTCGTTGATAACAGCTGCTTACCAGGCATCGAAAGTCTCTTGTATATATTTGCGATACGTTCCCGAGACTCGCCACGCGGTCGTCCAAGTAGCGGCAAGGGAAGTTCCAGGTTCCCGGAAATATTTCTGAAGGACCAGGTGACCCAGATCACCGGTAAGACCGCGGATAACAACTTCCTCCGTTGGTTTTACGAAATTGCGTTCGCCCGGCTGTTCCCCTGCCGGGTAGAGAAGTGTCTCGACTATCTCGGCCGAGTACACCGGCGGACGTTTCAAATTTACAGTCCTCTCTTCCCCGGCGCGGCCCGGGATTAATATCTATACCGGTCCAGGTGAAAATCTCAGGGGTGGAGAAGCCAGTGCCGTAGAAAGAAGGTCGGAGAGACGCGCGGAGTCGGTGTCTCCGGGACACCTTTATTTGCTCCCTTCTTTCTCCTTCCGCCGTACCGAACGGTTCCCTAAGACCCGAGGGCTCGGCCCTCCCTCTTGACTTTACGACCCGCGCCAGATTAGGATTTATTTTAATCCTAAAGGACCGGGCCCGCCCTCGTGGTTCCCCCCACCCCCTCCACGCTCCGTCCGTGGCGCCCTCGCCCACGTACGCCGTTCCCACGGTCGAGGACCCACCCTTATTGGCTCTCTCGCCGCGTCGGAGCTCTTAAGAGCAACCCTTTCCTCCTCGGCCACGCCGGAACACTGCACCCTTGTAAATCAATTGATAGCCCGTGTGCGCCGGGGCTGCGTAATTGAACGAGCTCGAGTGTTGACCCGGCCCTGAAGAGGGTGACAGAAATTGTAAACAGAATTAAGGCGCCCGGCGAACACACCAGCCGGCCACGGAGGGAAATGAATTTCCTTGGCGCGCCACGACCGCCGGATCGAGCCGGACATTACCCGGCGATCCCTTTTCCTACCCACGGCACCGCGGCAACGCCGGCGAACTCATTCCGCGGCTGTATATCGATCGAGGACTCGGCGCGCCGCGGGGAACCGTCAAAGGCGCAACAGCCTCTAATTCCTTATTTATTCGCGGACCGATTCGCGCGCACTTTTCCCGCTCGGTTTCCATCGCGGCGAATGGAAACGGTCGCGGATCGGTTCCCCTGGCCGGCATTGTTCAAAATTCACCGACCGCGAGTCTATGCGGCGAAGCCGGGTTCTTTGAGCGCGGCGCATCTCCCCCGAAGGTTTTATAGGAAATCGATATCGGCGCGCGGCTGCTGCACGGTTTCAAAGGAGCGATCGTCGGTTAGAGGCTCGTGCGTGTGGCTCGGCATCGGCCCCCTCCCTGCACCCCTCGTCGAGAAACTACGGGAAAAGAAGGCGAAAGGACGGCAGCGGCGGAGAGGGGGGGACATGGCGAAACGGAGTCACGGGAGCAACGCCGCTCGATGTGTACCACCGGGCATAATGGGACAATCGTTATCGTTCGTTAGAGTAAATAAATCCGGTCACGTGTGCGCGGCTATTGCCACACGAGCGCGGCAGACTGCAAACGAGAATGGCTGACGGGTAGGGAAAAAAAAGGTCGCGTACCGTTATTAGAGGCGAGCGCCCAAGGCAAATTCGATTTAGTCGATTCCGGGGTTCTGGCCTCGCGCGATGTATATACTGTACACCCGAAACCGGCTACGGCGGGTCGCGTTAAATTCACGATTAATGAAATAACCGGATCTCTTTGAACTACGACCGGCCCCGGTTCTGTTTTTGCCGACACCCGGTAGTTTATTTTCGCCGAACAATGCGGTCATTAATTACGTTAAACAAACGCGTGTAAACGCCCCTCCCCACTTACGCGAATAGTTTCGTTTCGGGAACCGGGTACGGTCGACCGGCGTTACACCTACTTCCAGCCTCCGAACCGGCCCAGGAAACGTAATTAATTTCACGCGATGATCGATAACCCGCGCGTACCGCGCTCGCGGTATCCGCGCCCAAGGCTGATCACCGACTGCGACAATCGGTAATTTGAACAGGGTTTTGTGATAGATTTTAGCTTTAATTGTAAGATGGATGAGCAGAGCGTAATTTGTTTTCTATGATAATGTTAAGAAGTTGAAATTGGGATAGTAGTATTGATAGTTTCTTGGAAGAATTTCACTTTTTTCATTTTTACTCATTTCTGAGATAAATATAAAAAAGCTAGAATTTTATAATAATTATAACGTGGATTTTTAGGCAAATTCATTCGTTAGGATATTTTTATATTGCTATAATTATTATGTAAGTTTTATCAGGTGTAATAGTTAAGGATTGAAAGAAATGAATAGCGTTCATATTAAGTAGATTATGTATGAAATCTTCATCACTGATCAGACACTTTGTTACAGTATATATTTTATAATATAAATTATATAATTTGACGACTTCAGTCTTTTAATATAATATACATTATTATAAGGTATAGTGTAACGAGGTATCGGAATAGTGATGAAGATTTCTTATTTTTTATATGTTATCTTACACATTAAACTAAACGACTAAAGTCGGCAAACTTCGATCCCCAAAAATTAAAAAAAAATTCCACCGCACTTGCAACGCTCTTCTAACATCTGTAACAGTCGCCTAAGCTGCACAAGCGTATCGCGAGCCGACAACACCATTCGCAACTTCTCGCGACGATTTTACAAAACCTTGCAGATGACCGCGGCGGCATAGCAATCGATGGAGGGCGGCGTTCAGCGGCACAATGGCCGTCGAAATTGAATTCTCGGCGGACATAAGCATTCGACAAAGTGCGACGGCGTATTTCCACGAACCGCGTACGGTGGGGCGTCAGGTGTAACTTCGGTATTCCCCGCGTGTCATTCGATCACGGCGCACGATGATTGATCGATCGCCGGTGAAAAGTGAAAAGCGTTCCGCCGACGGAAAGAAGTCTCCCCGGAAGGGTATACGTGTGCCGGTTGAAGGAACGCAGCAACAGGCACCGCGGGACGTATGAATACACACCTGACGCTCCGAATATTTGCTGTACTACTTTATATTCAAAACAGCCGGCCCCATCCCCCCTCCTCGCAAGAACAAAACCCCCCGCGAATCTTAAGATAGTACACTTCTATGTATTCATAGCCGCGGCGTTCTCCAGATTCATACGGCCGGACCCGTATTTTACGGTAAACGGGGTTCCCCGTCCCCCTTCGCCGAAAGACTGTAAAACCCGAACGGCAGTTCTCGCTCGTCCGTTATCCGTCCCTCGTGTCCCCCCCAGAAAATAATGTTTCTCCCATCGTCGTTAGAGCGAATTTCTCCGATCCTACGGGGATTCCGTTTAACGCGGCGCCACGATATTTTTATATTTGCCGGCGTTAACGCGCGCGTCCACAAAAGTGGAACGACCTCGTTGCCGTCGAATGACGGAGGTAACCGACGGTCGCAAATCCATCGAAGTGGCAGAGATCGTTCGGTGGGCGGGGCGGTGGTGGTGTTGCCGCGGTGGACGGGCGAAGCCACGCGGAAAGAGGATGCTCGACCGAGGGTGAATTCTTATTCCGGTCCGGGTCCCGGTGTTATAAATTTCTATCGGCCGCGCGCATCCCCGGGCGAATCCGAATTCAAGGACGACCGGAGCTGTTTCGCAGGACCTCCGCGTCTCTCTCTCTCTCTCTCTGCCGGCTGCGAAGACTCTACCGGAGACGACCGAAAAAGGTAAGCAAGGACCGCAGAGCGCGCGTCGGGGCAAAAAGGCGAGCCCAGATGTCGCCGCGAATTCAAATTTAACTTTTCCTTTCGCGAGAAGAACCGGCTCCGACGAGCGGTGACGAGGATTGCCGACGTTCGCTGGATGAGACAGCCAGCGAAAAACGTGGGGAGCCACCCCTCGTGGAATACTCGCTCTCCCCGCCCTTCGATCTGACAACCGGGAGCTTACGTAAGCGTCAGCCCTGCTGTCTTTCAAATTACTTCGGTGTTCCACACTCGGCGCGAGTTTCGCCGCGACTTTTCCAGCCGGGAAATTTACGACCTCGCCCGCCGACGCCTTTCTTGCGACCGACCACGGAATACGTTCCACGGTCTGGACGGGTCCATCTTTGTCCTCCTACGGGGAAACGATCCGGGAGGAGATCTCGTGCGTCCTTCGCCGCCCTGCCCCGCGGTGAAACATTGCCCGCTCGCGAGAGTAATTGCTGCTTCTTCGTTTAATCGAACGGGTAATCTCGGCCGGTTTCCGGTGCCGACGATCCTCCGACCTTTGCTATTGGTTACGATTGCGGGCTTGGATAAGCCAAGCTATTCGTACAGTAGGTGCAGCGATGATCTAATATTCAGACGTTATGGTGAAATTTAACCCCTTGGAAATTTTTGTCGCTTATAGACGCTTAGAAATGTTGCGTTTGTAACACAGACGGCGTATATAGATGTCCTGACAATTTTATTGATAATTATTCTGATAGATTTTAACTCAAATAGACAAAAGTTGCAATTATATAGTGCGACGAAGACATAAAAGGAAAAAAAAGAAGACAAAATAAGTGAGACACATTACCAATGTAAGAAATGTGATGTAAAATTTTTTATTTGTCCATGTTTCGAACTATATTATGTTTTACTAGATTACTAGTAATCTTGTGAAAAAAGATTTACATTAATAGAAAATGTTCAATATTTACTGTAGCAATCCGGTTCAGACTACGAGGAAAAAAATAATATTGTTTTAATATAGTAAAATTTAATTTCTTCAGCATTGGACTATGTTTTCATAAAAATGCATCCCTGTACAAAAATCTATCATACGCTAAGGCCGGTACATATCAAAGTCTGCCACAGTCAAAGGGTTAATATTCGGACATCTCTACTACAGCTATTTCAATATTAGAGAAATAATTCGAATTTTTGCCATGTTAATCTGGATGATGGTCGAACGACGAATAGAATATTTTTATTCGAAATTGCAGTCGGTCAGAATGGCGTAGAAAATAAAAAAAAAGGTCGCGCTCAATTTTTTTCATATCTGAGCTTTGAATTTTTGTTTTACAGCTTACTTTTGAAATCTGCAAAACGCTTTGTTTATATTCGCATCACACGCCGAAATGAAAAGATCGTAAAGCTATCAGTTTGTGTTTACTTTGTTGTTCTAACCAATTGCAATGTTTTCGTACACTTTTTATACTCATGGTCTGGTAAACTATTCAGTCCGGCATGACGAAAAGCATCGTGTTTTTCGGTGTAATTTTAAAAATGTTGCTGCGTTTTCGAAGAGTATCCAGACTGCGTGGACGTTCAGTATATATTTGTTTAAACTGTGTTCTATCGCTGTGTAATTTTTGCTACATGCCATAAAATGAGACTTCGAAACAAGACACAATGTACCAGTATACGTTCACCTGCACCATTATATGTTCACCTGTACCATTTCACGTCCACCTGTGCCAATACACAAAGTTGCGAAATTTATAAAATATATTAAACCGGAAAATAATAAATATATAAGAGATACTCAAAATCTCTGTTAACGTATTTTCCGATTATTTTTATTTTACTTTTTATCTAATAAGAAAGCACAGTATTGCCATAGCACGTCAACAACAAGACACAAAAATAGATCGTTTGAGAATTAGTTGCTGAAACACGGCTTTTTAGCAGAGTTTTCAGCGTCCGGTAATTACGGGAATTCGAGAAAACCGTTCTCGAGAGTAGCTTAACCTAAGGAAATGAGTATAAATTTACGACTCGGGGTGAATGCTATTTTCGCGCGGCAGGGGTGGCTGCAGCGACGGCCTCGCGTGAACTGCAGTTGCATGGCGTTGCTGCAGCCCGGCCCCGCAAGACGGAAAGGACGATTTCTCATTCCGGATGAAGACTAACGCTCCCTTAACTCCCCGGTCCCGCTCCTCGCTCGACAAATATCGACTTCCTCGGGCAATCATTCTCTATCTAGAATCTCGAGGCGCCTTTCAAACCCAAGAACGCGATAAAAGTCCGCTGAATATTCGCGAGCATTTCTGTTAATCGCAGACAGCATTACGAAGCTGAGCGAGTCCATCAAAGCGAATGGAAAATTCATAGCGAATTAATAATTAAACCGGCTTAGTAAAACTATTCCATAGAACTGAAAGTGACTCTTTAAAACGTGTTAATATATTGCTTAAACAAAATTTGTTTAATATAAGCAGATTTATTTCAAATAATTTTCCGCGGGCTTATAGATGTCACTCGGGGGTATTTGCAATATTATAACGCATACTGCGACCGCTAAAATTATCTATAAATAATTATTTAAATATTTATAAATAAGTTTAAATAGTAAAAAGCCACGAAATAAAAACCGATCGTCAGAGCCATAGATAATCACTTTGAAATTACTTTCAATTTTAAGGGCCAGTTTCATCTGCCCATCGCGAACAAAGGCCGATAGAAAGGGTTTTCTTGCAGAAGCGATCCTCGCTTACGCGGCACAGTTATGGAAATGAATTCCGTTTGGGTGGACAAGTGTTAAGCTCGTTCCCATTGGAGACTCGATGCAGCTCGCCGCATTACAAGTAAATTACATCGAATTTGACGGACGGATAGTGGCGCGGCGGATCAACGCGGCCCATGTAATTTACGCAACGCCGTCCATCATGTTACTTATTAACGTTCGCGCGAGCAACGAGATTGAATTATTGCCAAACAACGTTCGCCGGGTAAAGCGAACGCCCCGGCCTCGAATTAAAGGGGAGCACGGTTCGTTTTCAGGGGTCGGGAAACGAGGAACGTTTAAACATTCTTTTTGGAATCTGAATTTTCGAATGGCGCGTCGAGCGCCGATTAAACCCGAGAAATATTTTGATAGGCGAACGGCGTCTATCCCGGCGATCCTTTAATTTTCCATTTAGCTGATGGAGGAGGCTGCCACATTTTTTCATTAATCAGCCAGAAAATCATGGCGGAACGTCCGAGCGTTGCCAAAACTCTCTCTATGTGTATACGGCGCAGAAGTATCGGCCGTAATATTCCTTTTTCATCCGCCCGTTGAGCCGGAGCTCCGATCGAACTCGATCGCATCAGTCAATTTAGCTGTGGACTGTCGATTAAACCGTGCGCGATACTTTTAATGGCGACGGCTTGTTTCCTGTCTGGAACAACCATTAATTTTAGGCCGTGGGTACGGCGATATCGATACTGGGCCAGATGTCCGTACTGTTGATAAAAGCGCATCCATAAAAGTGAGCTTTACAGGATAATAACACGTGTACGCTTGATGTATATATGTATATATATATATGTATGTATATGTATATATATATATATATATATTTTTCGCTGCTGGAACAAATGAGTATGAACGTTTTCCAATCAACCTGACATCAAATCGGGCCGCTGCTAAAAAACACGCACGCAGGCCGCCGGCAAAAAGAACATCGTAAATACACCGCAGTCGAATCGGCGTTTGAAATATGTCGACGGTTTCTCGGTTGAAATTTAGAACATCTTTTACCGAATTGAAATAAGAGACGGGAGCTTTAAGTTTAGACTTTGCTCTTTCAAACGAGCTGAGAAATATCGCGGTACGATTCGTTTGTAATAATTTACAGCTGTTTGAAGTTTGTCAAATTTCGTTTAATCGTTGACTTTTTTTTCGAGTCCGTAGAAGACTGCTAGAGAAAAAGAATTGACTGAAGAGACTTGCGATTTTAGATTTAAATAATTAATATGGTCTTAAAGTGTACACTTTTACCTTTAAAATGAGCTAAATAACATCGCGATATGGTTAAAAGCGACAAAGTTACAGCTATTTCAATTTCGTCTTTTGTTCGCCTCTCATTTTATAGTTGAAAATTCACAGTTTCGATTCAAATAACTGTAAAATGGTGTAAAAAAATCGTAGCTCAACGTTTGTGGTCTCGTTTGAAAGAGAAGACTTCACAATTGAAGGTAATTATTGTCTAATTGGCGGAAAAAATTTTCTGTCCTCCACAGAGGTCGGCAAAGTTAAAAAATTGTGACAACCAGTTAACAATCGTCGATTGATCGATTTGTCTAAAAATTTCGACAAAACTTTTTTTAAACAAAAGTTGCGATGCAGTAACATGGCCGCAGAGATTCCCGTCGCGGCAGATTACTATTGAGAATTCGGTGCACACAGCGTTGTTGTTTAGTTTTCGTGTCTGACCGCCGCCGACTAATTCCACTGTCTACCGTCCGAAGCGTGGTATGGCATTACATCGTTTCCACGTTAAATTCGTTTAAGCTGATATCTGGAGCACGGCGAGATCAATAGAGCGCAGACAGCGCGATGCCGCCACGAGCGTGTACTTCAAGTAGAAGCATCCTGTAATGGTCAGACACGGCACCGGCAGTAATTGAACTTCGAACTCGATCTTCCCTCGAACCGAAGCACAGCGCCAGAAAACGTACTTCCGCCCCGTCGACCTCCATTTTCGCCGTTCGCTTTTACCATCAATAATTCCAATTTTCAACACTGTTATTATCCCAGGAAAAGCCCGTTATCCTGCAACACGTTCTCAAATATTGCTAGAAATTCTCTAACGTTCGGATGATAGCCGGCGATAGTTCGCGTCGAACTATTTTCTCCGGAGCGCATAGTTGACCGACACAGGATCGAAACTCTTGTGTTTCACGAACGATGCGGAGTCTGCCGTCAAAGTGCTGACTCCTACGGCCCAGGAGAACTTCGGCAAAGATAGCCGGGGCATCGATGTGGGCGGTTGCGTGGCCCTGTGTGTTAACGCGCGACGGCGTGGCAATAGCGGGCCGCGTCGGCCGCTAAGGCAAACACGGGATCGATATTGTTTGATTTATGCGGCGGGCGGCGCGAGGTTGGACGATCGTTGCACGATCACGGAGTGTTTTCGTAGCCTGCATTCGCAAGCAATGGTCGAGGTTACGCGTCCACCGGAGCCCCGCCGTTGCCTCTATTCACGGACTATGCTCTGTCGGCGGACGGAAACGTACGTACACCTTTAACCGTGAACACGTACGGAAGCACGGCTGCATGCACCGAATTTCTAATTCCCGATATTGACAAGCGGCCCGCGCGGGTCCAACCCTTTTCTCCGGAGCGAGTACGTAGCCCGGGTTCAGGCCGACGTTTTTCCGCGAGCCCGGACCCGCCCGGCTAACACGTAACGTTTATTGGCCCCGCTCGGCGCGCACGCAATAGCCCCGCAGATTTATGAAGCTCCTCGGACACGCCGCGAATTTTAAGGAACCCCGAGCGACGCGGCGACCAACTTCTCCCCCGCCCCGAAACTTCGTCGCCTCTGATAAACGGGATTCCGAAAAATCTATCGTCCCCTTATCTAGAGTCGCGACGCCGAGGCGCGATCTGCCGCGCGCAGCCTTCCAACTTCCGGGAAACTGCTCGACAACGTCGGAATAATAGACCGCGGGTCAAAGTCGACGGCAGCGGAAGAGAAATTGGCAGACGGATCTGCCCGTAAAAGTGTACCCGTCTCGATTCGACTGCGTTTCCACCGGTGCTTCGAGTACGTCCGAATATTAGGTTCCCCTATCGACGCATTTCTCAGAGCGCCGTTTCCTCCGGCTGGAAGAAAAGCGGGGAAATTCGAGATCAGTCGCGCAGCCACGCCGAGGAGCACGCAAACTGCTCCACCTACAATTTCGAAGTTGCCGAACAACGTTGCTTCCATCGGCGCTTAAGCGCCCCCGAAGGCGAGCGTTGCGCCGAACACAGAGGTCCCGGAATATTTGGCCGACTCTCAGAATAGTTGAGCGATGAGGGGATGCGGCGACGGGTGTGTGGGCGGATCATCCGGTGCAACGGACGTTGCCGGGGTGTGAGGGTGCGCCGGGTCAGGTGGCCGGGGGTCTCGGCTGAATATATGACCGCGCAGGAAAAAGGCGTCGTTACCAGAGGCTCATTAAGATGAACTATTCCCAAGACATCCTTAGCACTGCCTTCGAGCGGAGTCAGGCCGCGGGGATGTCGGCTCGCGAGGAACCTGCGGATCTTCAATACTAATTAGATCATCGAATCGATCGTTCAGCCTGGCGGAGGCTGGCAGTTTATATCTTTCGTAGGTTACAGTGAATTGTCTCACACTGTCCAATAGTTTTTGAACGAAAGTGGACAATTTGAGATCAGGAGATATAATTAGTCGAGCCTCGCAGCACGTTTTATAGTTTCCGATTTGTAATAATTATATAAACGAGTCATATGACTCGAGTAATTTCCACTTCCCAAGTTGTCCATTTTGGTTTACAAGTTGAGGGACAATGTCGAAGAAAATACTATTTTTGTTCATATAATTTAAATTTATATAAAATACTATATTTGTTTCTTCGCCTACACTCGATAGAATCGAACTATGAATTTATGTGATGATTTAGGATCGTACTAAGTGGTGGAGATAACAGGTCAAATAGTAATTCAACAATACCCTCTGTTCTGTCAGTTTTCCTCTAAAACTGTTACAAGGTACATACACTATTGCACTAAGTGTTTTGTCCCACATGCGTCTCGCTAATTATGATTTACAGATTTCTTCCTTTAAAACACTGAACAGTACTTTAACGTTACTATTTATTTCTCTGCCTTGTGCAACGCTGAAAGCGAGAGCAAAGTTTGTTAACAGACAGCGGGAGAGAGAAAGAGAGACAGAGAGAGAGCTCTCCCTTTTTCCTCCTTTGTTTCTATTTTCCCGCTTTCTATCACGACCACGCCATCGTGCCCCCGACCCCAGTTTTCGCGCGAGACTACACAAAATTTGGAGCGTTGCCATGCTGGAACTGTCCTCCCGCGAACGCTTCTGGTTGGCACTCCTGAAGCTCGTCCAATTACCAGGCATTAGTCCCGTTTCATCTCGTCGGCGGCGCGAAGAGCGCAATTTCCACGGCGCTATCCTGCAGTCGCTATTATTTCATTAGGGGCCTCGCGATTCTTCAAGATGCACTGTTTCCACGGTCTCCGGTGACTGACTGAACTCCGCTCCGCAATTCCGCCGTTCCACGGGAAATTCTTGTCGTCGATGGTTCACTTAGATGCCCCCCTCCCCTCGGTATTTACGCGCGGTAAAATCGAACAGGCGGCGCTGAATTTACCCGGGAAATGTAAGTCGGAGGCGCGGACGGAGTTTTGTTGCGAGGAGCCAGTAGTCTGGTCAGTAATTGGTCCCACGTGACCATTGACGTGTGTTGTTTAAAGGGGATGTTCGAGAGATTTTTTATTTATTCTGTGCGAGAACGTAATGAATTTATTATATTACATTTATTATATTTATATTTTACTATATCTATATTATGTCATATTATTATATTTACTCTAATATTATTACAATGATGAATTTATAGGAAGCAAATTTATGGAAAATAATTATGGAAAGTGAACTGAAAGTGGCTCAGCAATTCCAGAATCAAATAAATAAAATTACTTTAAAATGTAACCTCTGTCTTCTTAAATATGTCAAGGGGGTACAGTGTTTTACAATTCGTTTAACTCTTGCCGGGCATTTTACACTCCCTAAATATCAGCTTCCTTTCAAACAGTAATAAATTACCAACAAAAAATCGTAGCTCTACGTTTCTTATCTCGTTGGAAAGAGAAGAGTTCACACTTTAAAACTGTATTATTTTAATCCGTGGAAAAAATTTATTTCCACATCGAGCAGCGATATAGAAAAAATTAAATAATGAATTAATGACCATTCAACTATGAATATATATATATAAATATTCACACAGTTCCTAGGTTCTTTTCAGTCCACTAAATACTAGGAAAATATGGCGCGTCCGTTTGACTCGCGCAGCGGAAAGAGTTCATCGACCTCTGCCAGCGATATCTTCAGTTGCCGAGGTGAAAGCTCTCGAGTCCGCATGAGAACGCACCGGCAGACGATAGCACTGTTTGTTGCTGGCTGCGGCGACCGGTTGAAGAGATTATTGACCGAAAAGCTGGCAATTTATTAGCCCGGCGTATCGAGTGTTATAAACGTTCATCCTCCGTTTCGCCATTGGCTGAGTAGCAGCAACGGATGGCCAGGTAATGAACGGCCAGGAGAACCGCGCCAGAAACAGAGAACGCTCCAAAGGGAGGCACGGTCGGAAACGATCGCAGAGAGAGCGAGAGAGGGAGACAGAGAGAGAGAGAGGGAGACAGAGAGAGAGAGAGAGAGAGAGAGAGAGAGGGAGGGAGGGAGGGAGGGAGAGCGACGAACTGAAACTGAAGCCGATGGGATATTCAAGTAATGACGACGATAACGACGGTGACAATAATCAACGAGCAACACCGGTATCGAGCGCAGTTCGCCGCGCCGGCAACGACGATGACGAACGACAACGCGGGGGCCATTAAATTGATACCACCTGCTAATTGGTATCTCTAATTTCTATTGGCCCTGCACCGAACGGCTTACGATAAAACGATCATCAGAGATCCGGTGATTGACA
Source organism: Augochlora pura (assembly GCF_028453695.1). Classification (NCBI taxonomy): domain Eukaryota; kingdom Metazoa; phylum Arthropoda; class Insecta; order Hymenoptera; family Halictidae; genus Augochlora; species Augochlora pura. The sequence goes on along the minus strand of NC_135774.1, from coordinate 13,896,528 downwards.
TTTCTGTGCGCTGCAATTATTCGACGTCCGCCCGTATAATCTGCTTCGAAGAATTCATGCTTCGAGGATGCCGATCAGCTCCTTAGAACGAACGATAATGTACTCTATCGAGCTGGAAATAATCGTCAGTGATTATTTTCCAATCAAGCCTGGCATCGGAGCCTGCACTTACCAAAATAACTGCACTGTGGATTTTATGGAGTTAGGACAAGATATGATGAAATGCAGAAATGTGAAGACGTTCGAAGAATTTCAAAATATCGTCGGGTTAATGTTGATTTATTAAAACTTGTGGAAAATTGATTTTTTAAACAACCGCTGGTTATTACAATTGAGGCAGAAAATTTTTATTTTTTACAGAGATTCGATGTCTAGTCATAGCTTTATAGATTATCGATCTTTGGACTAATCATTGATGACTATTTCGTACTTACATTATTTATTACACTTGCGCATACGATATACAACACTTACGCTTTTAATAATGATTTAAATGTAACAAACTTTAGTGGCACTTAAAATTATTTTCAAAAATAACAAAATATGTTTTCAAGAATGCTAAACTATTCGAACTATGTTCTACTTTCTATGCTAAAGATTTTCTTCGAAAGAATCGAATGACGTCAATTTACTTTCAACAACCAGTTAAAAACAAATTGAAAAATTACTATTCAGATCTAAAACGTCTTATACGAACGAAACCATCGATTGACGCTCCCTGTAATAGAACTTCCTATCTGAGTGTCTCAGGACAACGAAGAACACGTCACTATAATTAACTTATGCGAGATACATGTCCCCGACGTCTGCAAAAAAGTAGACTTGTCATGAGAATAGAACATCGAACCGACAGGAAGCTGAATGTTCGTCAGTCGTCCCGTGTCGAACGAAAGCGAGGCAAACCGATCTGTCGGCCCTAAATTGATTGACGCGCTCGGTCGCGGATCACGCGCGGGGAGCCGCAGTAGGAACGAAATAAGAAAGCCGGGAGCCCGGATAAGTACAAGCAGAGACGTACATCGGGTCGCCTGTAAATCGAGTTTACCTCAGACGAACGCGCGCCGCCATTTTCAGGAGCGACGCGACGCCCGCGCGTACCCTGCGTGGAAAACCTTTTATCCTGAGGAATTACCGTGAATGGCCGGGAAAATCATCGTTGAAGGGACAGAAAGAGAGTAAGAGAGATAGAGAGAGAGAGAGAGAGAGAGAGAGTGCGAGAGAAAAGGGAGGAAGACGAAGCCTCCATTTTCCTTGGGGCGCGGAACCCCGGGGAGGAAACGAGCCAGCCTCGTTCACGGGGAGGAAACGCGACTTGGTTGCGTGTCGGTGCCGCAACGCCCGTCCTCGCGTCTCGCCGACGCCGTTTAGAAAATGCCTGCACGTACGTCGGGGCTTCCACGGGATGAGACAGGCCAAAAGGGAGAGACGGAAATATTTCGCAGCCGGGGAGAATTCCTCGGGAAAATTCGTGTTCGATTCTCGCGCTTCCACTACCTCGGTATTCTCTTCTCGGCCGCCCTCGGTGTTTCTTCCACCGAGCGAAATTGCTACGTATCCTCTCTATCCGATTTCGCGGGTCCTCGTCGTCGTCTCTCGTTCTTCGATCCGCGAGCTGCTGGAAAACCCGCTTGCCGAGGGTCCTCCTCGCCCGGGATCCCCGACGCGCTGTCGGATTAATAGGAAATGGAGATCGCGCGGTTGACGGTGTACCTAGCCGGCGCACAAAGGGCCCCGTCTTAACGGCTCGCTTTCGAGTTGACCTAAGCAGAAAATGGCAGTTCTTCGCTGCCTGCGAGACCGCCGAGAGCTTCCTCGCGCCGGTTACCGACCGGCAAATTGCGCTTCGTGATGTTTTATGTACCCGCCCGTCGACCCCGCCTCCTCTCTCTCTTTGACGCGGTGAAACGTCGAGATGAGCGCGCGTCGACCGGTTAACGGACGGTGACGTTTCCACGGCTGAGAATAATCTCCGCCGATGATCTTGTATTCCAACGTAATTTGTAAGAACAGCCTCGAAAAGTTTCGGAAACTCCTAGGCAACTGTGCTCGGGCATCGAGGAAACTGCCAAGGGGCGACCTGCAGGACCCCTCTGATCCACGATTCTGGAGCGCGGGAAGTTTGGAAACCGCTGATATACGTGCGGTGGGACGTAAGTCTGATACATGGTTGACCTGTTTCCCTTACATCTTATTCTAAATATTTATGGAAGTTGCTGCCATGTTTATAGGAAGAATTCTGGACACATTGGTTGCAGATTTTGCAAAGTTCGAGCGCGTTAGGTAGGATCTTGATTTCGGCGTGTCTGACTTGTGGTTGGCCTAAGCCACCTGCTACTTTTCTAAGCAGAGAGTATAGGAAACACTTGAATATTTATTAAAGAAATTTAGCAAGACGACATTAAAAAAAATTTAGCAAAACTAGATCATAGAACAATTTTTATAGAAAATTCAAGAATATATTACATTTTATCTTGATTTGTCTGATATATGGATAGTCTAATTCACTTGCTCCCATCCTCACCAGTGACTACAGAAAGCATTAAAATATTTATTAAAGGAATTGAGAACAACCAGGTCACCGATAGTCTGCAAACCTTCAAAAGCGATAAATATAAACCTGCCTCGACCCTGTCCGATTTATCGCCAGCTCAATCCACTTATTCCATTTCCCATGAGTCAGTATCGCAGTGTCACGGATCTGTGTCAAGGAACGGCGTAACAATTAGGTTACACGTTTTGTATTTCCGAAGACGGTAGACATACGGGCGCATTATAATTACGTCTGTCGCATGACTGACTCGTTCCACTTGGCTTAATTGCCGCGGGAACTCCTGCGGCTGCACCAGAAAGCATTGTAACTCCAGATTTCCTATTATTAATGTTGCCGTAGATATACGGGCAGCCTCGACACGCGTCTGATCTACGGCCAGCCTATTCCACTTAGCCGTCGCCGATAAGTATCTGCGGAACTTATCGAAGGCATTTTATATTAATAACACGAAAATTCTATGGATATACGGGCGGATTGAACTCACGTCTGATTTATGCTCGATTTATTTCACTGAAACCTTATGCTAAACGTGCGTAGACATTATTCAACGTTCGCGGGACTGCTTCGGAACACCTGCTCGCCAGACTTTACGAATTTATAGTACGAGCCAAGTAAGTCCGCCGTTCTCTTTGTCCGAAAAATTATAAATTTCGACATCGGGCCCACTTATCGAGTCGGATGTTCCTCCGTTCCGGTTCCTTTCCCCCCGGCGGCCCGCATTCATCATACATAATTTGCTCCGTAGAATGAAACGAGAAACGGCGCGGGCCCTCCCTCGAGGGGCGTCGTCTCGCGAAAATTTCTTCTGGATTCGTCCTCCCCCGTGTCCCCGGGGCAGCCCGTTATTTCGATCACGAATCTCGGCAGCGTTTTAAGTCAGACATGTCCCGCGAATTTATTCACCGCGTGACAAGTCGACCAGGCTAGGGCGGGTCCTTTCAAGTATAAATTTCTCCAACGTTCCCCGCTATCGTTGCCACGAGACTATAGTCGGTTATCGTTTCGCGCCTTTTATATCTACCCAGGCACCGCCTCTGCAAATTAAATATCTCGTTTGGCCTTTCTTTCCCTCCCTCACTTTCCCTCTCTCTTCCTCTCTGTCTTTCTCTCTCTCTCTCTCTCTCTCTCTCTCTCTTTCTCTCTCTCTTTCTCTCTCTTTCTAATTCGCGGAGGGGTTGCCTTGCAATCTTACAGTTTCGAACACGACTGCGCCTCGTCGAGATTACCTCGAACAAGGATGTTACGTGGCCGACGTGTTATCCTGGAATTTCGCCTCTATTAAAGCACAACGAGGCGAGAAATCTGCAAATAAAAGGAGAGCGTCCACGGCCCACCGCAGACCCGGCCGGAACATTCTTCCAGCGGTCTGCCCGACTGCGTTTTAATTACAGAAATATTTTCCGGCAGAACGGCGAGCATTTAA